>NW_028270186.1:53441277-53646626 GCF_037043375.1 Chiloscyllium plagiosum | reverse complement strand
ACACTCTGGGATTCCCTAACTCTCAAACAAACTCTGGGATTAACTATCTCTCACACACATTCGGGGACAATCTGGGATTCTCTATCTCTCAAACACACTCGGGAACTCTCTGGGATTCTCTCACACACACTCTGGGATTCCCTATCTCTCACACACACTCGGGGACTGTCTGGGTTTCCTCTCTCGCACACACACTCTGCGAATCTCTGAGATTCCATCTCTCTCATATCCTCTGGGATTCCCTCACTCTCACACTCTGTGAGTCCCTATCTCTCTCACACACCCTGAGATTCCATATCTGTCACACGCAATCTGGGACACTCTGGGATTCCCTATCTCTCGCACACACTCTGGGATTCCCTGTCACTCACACACACTCCGGGATACTATGGGATTCCCTATCTCTCACACACACTCTGGGATTCCCTATCTCTCACACACACTCTGGGATTCCCTATCTCTCTCACACACTCTGGGATTCCCTATCTCTCACACACACTCTGGGATTCCATATCTCTCAAACAAACTCTGGGATTCCATATCTCTCATACACATTCGGGGACTCTCTGGGATTCCCTATCTCTCACACACACTCTGGGATTCCCTATCTCTCTCACACACTCTGGGATTCCCTATCTCTCTCACACACTCTGGGATTCCCTATCTCTCACACACACTCTGGGATTCCCTCTCTCTCAAACACACTCTGGGATTCCCTCTCTCTCAAACACACTCTGGGATTCCCTCTCTCTCAAACACACTCTGGGATTCCCTCTCTCTCAAACACACTCTGGGATTCCCTATCTCTCACACACACTCGGGGATTCCCTCTCTCTCAAACACACTCTGGGATTCCCTATCTCTCACACACACTCGGGGACTCTCTGGGATTCCCTTTCTCTCATACACACTCGGGGACTCTCTGGGATTCCCTACATCTCACACACACTCGGGGACTCTCTGGGATTCCCGATCTCTCACACACACTCGGGGAGTCTCTGGCATTCCCGATCTCTCACACACACTCGGTGATTCCCGATCTCTCACACACACTCGGGGATTCCCTATCTCTCACACACACTCGGGGATTCCCTATCTCTCACACACACTCCGGGACACTCTGGGATTCCCTATCCCTTACACACTCTCTGGGATTCCCTCTCTCTCACACATACTCTGGGATTCCCTCTCTCTCAAACACAGTTTGGGATTCCCTATCACTCACACACACTCGGGGACTCTCTGGGATTCCCTTTCTCTCACACACACACGGGGACTCTCTGGGATTCCCTACATCTCACACACTCTCGGGGACTCTCTGGGATTACGTATCTCTCACAAACACTCGGGGACTCACTGGGATTCCCTATCTCTCAAACACACTCGGGAACTCTCTGGGTTTCTCTCACGCACACACTGGGATTCCCTACATCTCACACACACTCGGAGACTCTCTGGGATTCCCTATCCCTCGCACACACTCGAGGACTCTCTGGGATTCTATCACACACACTCGGGGACTCTCTGGGACTCCCTATCACTCACTCACTCTCTGGGATTCCCTATCTCTCACACACACTCGGGGACTCGCTGGGATTCCCTATCACTCACTCACTCTCTGGGATTCCCTATCTCTCACACACACTCTGGGACTCTCTGGGATTACCTGTCTCACACACACTCTGGGATTCCCACTCTCACACACACACTGCGAATCTCTGAGATTCCATCTCTCTCAGATACTCTGGGATTCCCTCACTCACACACTCTGTGAGTCCCTATCTCTCACACACACTCTGGGACACCCTGGGATTCCCTATCTTTCATACACACTCTGGGATTCCCTAACTCTCAAACAAACTCTGGGATTAACTATCTCTCACACACATTCGGGGACAATCTGGGATTCTCTATCTCTCAAACACACTCGGGAACTCTCTGGGATTCTCTCACACACACTCTGGGATTCCCTATCTCTCACACACACTCGGGGACTGTCTGGGATTCCCTCTCTCGCACACACACTCTGCGAATCTCTGAGATTCCATCTCTCTCATATCCTCTGGGATTCCCTCACTCTCACACTCTGTGAGTCCCTATCTCTCTCACACACCCTGAGATTCCATATCTGTCACACGCAATCTGGGACACTCTGGGATTCCCTATCTCTCGCACACACTCTGGGATTCCCTGTCACTCACACACACTCCGGGATACTATGGGATTCCCTATCTCTCACACACACTCTGGGATTCCCTATCTCTCACACACACTCTGGGATTCCCTATCTCTCTCACACACTCTGGGATTCCCTATCTCTCTCACACACTCTGGGATTCCCTATCTCTCACACACACTCTGGGATTCCATATCTCTCAAACAAACTCTGGGATTCCATATCTCTCATACACATTCGGGGACTCTCTGGGATTCTCTATCTCTCACACACACTCTGGGATTCCCTATCTCTCTCACACACTCTGGGATTCCCTATCTCTCTCACACACTCTGGGATTCCCTATCTCTCACACACACTCTGGGATTCCATATCTCTCAAACACACTCTGGGATTCCCTCTCTCTCAAACACACTCTGGGATTCCATATCTCTCACACACACTCGGGGACTCTCTGGGATTCCCTTTCTCTCACACACACTCGGGGACTCTCTGGGATTCCCTACATCTCACACACACTCGGGGACTCTCTGGGATTCCCGATCTCTCACACACACTCGGGGAGTCTCTGGCATTCCCGATCTCTCACACACACTCGGTGATTCCCGATCTCTCACACACACTCGGGGATTCCCTATCTCTCACACACACTCGGGGATTCCCTATCTCTCACACACACTCCGGGACACTCTGGGATTCCCTATCCCTTACACACTCTCTGGGATTCCCTCTCTCTCACACACACTCGGGGATTCCCTCTCTCTCAAACACAGTTTGGATTCCCTATCTCTCACACACACTCGGGGACTCTCTGGGATTCCCTTTCTCTCACACACACTCGGGGACTCTCTGGGATTCCCTACATCTCACACACTCTCGGGGACTCTCTGGGATTACGTATCTCTCACAAACACTCGGGGACTCACTGGGATTCCCTATCTCTCAAACACACTCGGGAACTCTCTGGGTTTCTCTCACGCACACACTGGGATTCCCTACATCTCACACACACTCGGAGACTCTCTGGGATTCCCTATCCCTCGCACACACTCGAGGACTCTCTGGGATTCTATCACACACACTCGGGGACTCTCTGGGACTCCCTTTCGCTCACACACACACGGGGACTCTCTGGGATTCCCTTTCTCTCACACACACTCAGGGACTCTCTGGGATTCCCTATCTCTCACACACACTCGGGGATTCCCTATCTCTCTCACACACTCTGGGATTCCCTATCTCTCTCACACACTCTGGGATTCCCTATCTCTCTCACACACTCTGGGATTCCCTATCTCTCTCACACACTCTGGGATTCCCTATCTCTCTCACACACTCTGGGATTCCCTATCTCTCACACATACTCTGGGATTCCCTATCTCTCACACACACTCTGGGATTCCCTATCTCTCACACACACTCTGGGATTCCATATCTCTCAAACACACTCTGGGATTCCCTCTCTCTCAAACACACTCTGGGATTCCCTATCTCTCACACACACTCGGGGATTCCCTCTCTCTCAAACACACTCTGGGATTCCCTATCTCTCACACACACTCGGGGACTCTCTGGGATTCCCTTTCTCTCACACACACTCGGGGACTCTCTGGGATTCCCTACATCTCACACACACTCGGGGACTCTCTGGGATTCCCGATCTCTCACACACACTCGGGGAGTCTCTGGCATTCCCGATCTCTCACACACACTCGGTGATTCCCGATCTCTCACACACACTCGGGGATTCCCTGTCACTCACACACACTCGGGGATTCCCTATCTCTCACACACACTCCGGGACACTCTGGGATTCCCTATCCCTTACACACTCTCTGGGATTCCCTCTCTCTCACACATACTCTGGGATTCCCTCTCTCTCAAACACAGTTTGGGATTCCCTATCTCTCACACACACTCGGGGACTCTCTGGGATTCCCTTTCTCTCACACACACTCGGGGACTCTCTGGGATTCCCTACATCTCACACACTCTCGGGGACTCTCTGGGATTACGTATCTCTCACAAACACTCGGGGACACACTGGGATTCCCTATCTCTCAAACACACTCGGGAACTCTCTGGGTTTCTCTCACGCACACACTGGGATTCCCTACATCTCACACACACTCGGAGACTCTCTGGGATTCCCTATCCCTCGCACACACTCGAGGACTCTCTGGGATTCTATCACACACACTCGGGGACTCTCTGGGACTCCCTTTCGCTCACACACACACGGGGACTCTCTGGGATTCCCTTTCTCTCACACACACTCAGGGACACTCTGGGAGTCCCCATCTCTCACACACACTCTGGGATTCCCGATATCCCATACACACTCTGGGATTCCCTATCACTCACACACTCTCTGGGATTCCCTCTCTCACACACACTCTGGGATTCCCTCTCTCTCAAACACACTCTGGGATTCCCTCTCTCTCAAACACACTCGAGGACTCTCTGGGATTCTATCACACACACTCGGGGACTCTATGGGACTCCCTATCACTCACTCACTCTCTGGGATTCCCTATCTCTCACACACACTCGGGGACTCGCTGGGATTCCCTATCACTCACTCACTCTCTGGGATTCCCTATCTCTCACACACACTCTGGGACTCTCTGGGATTACCTGTCTCACACACACTCTGGGATTCCCACTCTCACACACACACTGCGAATCTCTGAGATTCCATCTCTCTCAGATACTCTGGGATTCCCTCACTCACACACTCTGTGAGTCCCTATCTCTCACACACACTCTGGGACACCCTGGGATTCCCTATCTTTCATACACACTCTGGGATTCCCTAACTCTCAAACAAACTCTGGGATTAACTATCTCTCACACACATTCGGGGACAATCTGGGATTCTCTATCTCTCAAACACACTCGGGAACTCTCTGGGATTCTCTCACACACACTCTGGGATTCCCTATCTCTCACACACACTCGGGGACTGTCTGGGATTCCCTCTCTCGCACACACACTCTGCGAATCTCTGAGATTCCATCTCTCTCATATCCTCTGGGATTCCCTCACTCTCACACTCTGTGAGTCCCTATCTCTCTCACACACCCTGAGATTCCATATCTGTCACACGCAATCTGGGACACTCTGGGATTCCCTATCTCTCGCACACACTCTGGGATTCCCTGTCACTCACACACACTCCCGGAAACTATGGGATTCCCTATCTCTCACACACACTCTGGGATTCCCTATCTCTCACACACACTCTGGGATTCCCTATCTCTCTCACACACTCTGGGATTCCCTATCTCTCTCACACACTCTGGGATTCCCTATCTCTCACACACACTCTGGGATTCCATATCTCTCAAACAAACTCTGGGATTCCATATCTCTCATACACATTCGGGGACTCTCTGGGATTCCCTATCTCTCACACACACTCTGGGATTCCCTATCTCTGGCACACACTCTGGGATTCCCTATCTCTCTCACACACTCTGGGATTCCCTATCTCTCTCACACACTCTGGGATTCCCTATCTCTCTCACACACTCTGGGATTCCCTATCTCTCACACACACTCTGGGATTCCATATCTCTCAAACACACTCTGGGATTCCCTCTCTCTCAAACACACTCTGGGATTCCCTCTCTCTCAAACACACTCTGGGATTCCCTATCTCTCACACACACTCTGGGATTCCCTATCTCTCACACACACTCGGGGATTCCCTCTCTCTCAAACACACTCTGGGATTCCCTACATCTCACACACACTCGGGGACTCTCTGGGATTCCCGATCTCTCACACACACTCGGGGAGTCTCTGGCATTCCCGATCTCTCACACACACTCGGTGATTCCCGATCTCTCACACACACTCGGGGATTCCCTATCTCTCACACACACTCGGGGATTCCCTATCTCTCACACACACTCGGGGACACTCTGGGATTCCCTATCCCTTACACACTCTCTGGGATTCCCTCTCTCTCACACATACTCTGGGATTCCCTCTCTCTCAAACACAGTTTGGGATTCCCTATCTCTCACACACACTCGGGGACTCTCTGGGATTCCCTTTCTCTCACACACACTCGGGGACTCTCTGGGATTCCCTACATCTCACACACTCTCGGGGACTCTCTGGGATTACGTGTCTCTCTCACAAACACTCGGGGACTCACTGGGATTCCCTATCTCTCAAACACACTCGGGAACTCTCTGGGTTTCTCTCACGCACACACTGGGATTCCCTACATCTCACACACACTCGGAGACTCTCTGGGATTCCCTATCCCTCGCACACACTCGAGGACTCTCTGGGATTCTATCACACACACTCGGGGACTCTCTGGGACTCCCTATCACTCACTCACTCTCTGGGATTCCCTATCTCTCACACACACTCGGGGACTCGCTGGGATTCCCTATCACTCACTCACTCTCTGGGATTCCCTATCTCTCACACACACTCTGGGACTCTCTGGGATTACCTGTCTCACACACACTCTGGGATTCCCACTCTCACACACACACTGCGAATCTCTGAGATTCCATCTCTCTCAGATACTCTGGGATTCCCTCACTCACACACTCTGTGAGTCCCTATCTCTCACACACACTCTGGGACACCCTGGGATTCCCTATCTTTCATACACACTCTGGGATTCCCTAACTCTCAAACAAACTCTGGGATTAACTATCTCTCACACACATTCGGGGACAATCTGGGATTCTCTATCTCTCAAACACACTCGGGAACTCTCTGGGATTCTCTCACACACACTCTGGGATTCCCTATCTCTCACACACACTCGGGGACTGTCTGGGATTCCCTCTCTCGCACACACACTCTGCGAATCTCTGAGATTCCATCTCTCTCATATCCTCTGGGATTCCCTCACTCTCACACTCTGTGAGTCCCTATCTCTCTCACACACCCTGAGATTCCATATCTGTCACACGCAATCTGGGACACTCTGGGATTCCCTATCTCTCGCACACACTCTGGGATTCCCTGTCACTCACACACACTCCGGGATACTATGGGATTCCCTATCTCTCACACACACTCTGGGATTCCCTATCTCTCACACACACTCTGGGATTCCCTATCTCTCTCACACACTCTGGGATTCCCTATCTCTCTCACACACTCTGGGATTCCCTATCTCTCACACACACTCTGGGATTCCATATCTCTCAAACAAACTCTGGGATTCCATATCTCTCATACACATTCGGGGACTCTCTGGGATTCCCTATCTCTCACACACACTCTGGGATTCCCTATCTCTGGCACACACTCTGGGATTCCCTATCTCTCTCACACACTCTGGGATTCCCTATCTCTCTCACACACTCTGGGATTCCCTATCTCTCTCACACACTCTGGGATTCCCTATCTCTCACACACACTCTGGGATTCCATATCTCTCAAACACACTCTGGGATTCCCTATCTCTCAAACAAACTCTGGGATTCCATATCTCTCATACACATTCGGGGACTCTCTGGGATTCCCTATCTCTCACACACACTCTGGGATTCCCTATCTCTCTCACATACTCTGGGATTCCCTATCTCTCTCACACACTCTGGGATTCCCTATCTCTCTCACACACTCTGGGATTCCCTATCTCTCTCACACACTCTGGGATTCCATATCTCTCAAACACACTCTGGGATTCCCTCTCTCTCAAACACACTCTGGGATTCCCTCTCTCTCAAACACACTCTGGGATTCCCTCTCTCTCAAACACACTCTGGGATTCCCTATCTCTCACACACACTCGGGGATTCCCTCTCTCTCAAACACACTCTGGGATTCCCTATCTCTCACACACACTCGGGGACTCTCTGGGATTCCCTTTCTCTCACACACACTCGGGGACTCTCTGGGATTCCCTACATCTCACACACACTCGGGGACTCTCTGGGATTCCCGATCTCTCACACACACTCGGGGAGTCTCTGGCATTCCCGATCTCTCACACACACTCGGTGATTCCCGATCTCTCACACACACTCGGGGATTCCCTATCTCTCACACACACTCGGGGATTCCCTATCTCTCACACACACTCCGGGACACTCTGGGATTCCCTATCCCTTACACACTCTCTGGGATTCCCTCTCTCTCACACATACTCTGGGATTCCCTCTCTCTCAAACACAGTTTGGGATTCCCTATCTCTCACACACACTCGGGGACTCTCTGGGATTCCCTTTCTCTCACACACACTCGGGGACTCTCTGGGATTCCCTACATCTCACACACTCTCGGGGACTCTCTGGGATTACGTGTCTCTCTCACAAACACTCGGGGACTCACTGGGATTCCCTATCTCTCAAACACACTCGGGAACTCTCTGGGTTTCTCTCACGCACACACTGGGATTCCCTACATCTCACACACACTCGGAGACTCTCTGGGATTCCCTATCCCTCGCACACACTCGAGGACTCTCTGGGATTCTATCACACACACTCGGGGACTCTCTGGGACTCCCTTTCGCTCACACACACACGGGGACTCTCTGGGATTCCCTTTCTCTCACACACACTCAGGGACACTCTGGGAGTCCCCATCTCTCACACACACTCGGGGATTCCCGATATCCCATACACACTCGTGGATTCCCCATCTCTCACACACACACCGGGACACTCTGGGATTCCCTATCCCTCACACACACTCTGGGATTCCCTATCTCTCACACACTCTCTGGGATTCCCTCTCTCACACACACTCTGGGATTCCCTCTCTCTCAAACACACTCTGGGATTCCCTCTCTCTCAAACACACTCGGGAACTCTCAGGGATGCCCTATCTTTCACACACAGTCTCGGACTCTTTGGGATTCTATCACACACACTCTGGGATTCCCTATCTCTCAAACACACTCGGGGATCTCTGGGATTCCCTATCTCTCACACACACTCGGCGACTCTCTGGGATTCTATCACACACACTCGGGGACACTCTGGGAGTCCCCATCTCTCACACACACTCGGGGATTCCCGATATCTCACACACACTCGGGGATTCCCTATCCCTCACACACACTCTGTGATTCCCTATCTCTCACACACACTCTGGGATTCCCTATCACTCACACACTCTCTGGGATTCCCTCTCTCTCAAACACACTCTGGGATTCCCTCTCTCTCAAACACACTCTGGGATTCCCTCTCTCTCAAACACACTCTGGGATTCCCTTTCTCTCACACACACTCAGGGACACTCTGGGAGTCCCCATCTCTCACACACACTCAAGGATTCCCTATCTCTCACACACACTCGGGGACACTCTGGGAGTCCCTATCACTCACACACACTCGGGGACTCACTGGGACTCTCTCACACACATTCGGGGACACTCTGGGATTCTCTATCTCTCAAACACACTCGGGGACACTCTGCGGTTCCCTATCTCTCACACACACTCTGGGATTCCCTATCTCTCACACACACTCGGGGACTCGCTGGGATTCCCTATCACTCACTCACTCTCTGGGATTCCCTATCTCTCACACACACTCTGGGACTCTCTGGGATTACCTGTCTCACACACACTCTGGGATTCCCACTCTCACACACACACTGCGAATCTCTGAGATTCCATCTCTCTCAGATACTCTGGGATTCCCTCACTCACACACTCTGTGAGTCCCTATCTCTCACACACACTCTGGGACACCCTGGGATTCCCTATCTTTCATACACACTCTGGGATTCCCTAACTCTCAAACAAACTCTGGGATTAACTATCTCTCACACACATTCGGGGACAATCTGGGATTCTCTATCTCTCAAACACACTCGGGAACTCTCTGGGATTCTCTCACACACACTCTGGGATTCCCTATCTCTCACACACACTCGGGGACTGTCTGGGATTCCCTCTCTCGCACACACACTCTGCGAATCTCTGAGATTCCATCTCTCTCATATCCTCTGGGATTCCCTCACTCTCACACTCTGTGAGTCCCTATCTCTCTCACACACCCTGAGATTCCATATCTGTCACACGCAATCTGGGACACTCTGGGATTCCCTATCTCTCGCACACACTCTGGGATTCCCTGTCACTCACACACACTCCGGGATACTATGGGATTCCCTATCTCTCACACACACTCTGGGATTCCCTATCTCTCACACACACTCTGGGATTCCCTATCTCTCTCACACACTCTGGGATTCCCTATCTCTCTCACACACTCTGGGATTCCCTATCTCTCACACACACTCTGGGATTCCATATCTCTCAAACAAACTCTGGGATTCCATATCTCTCATACACATTCGGGGACTCTCTGGGATTCCCTATCTCTCACACACACTCTGGGATTCCCTATCTCTCACACACACTCTGGGATTCCCTATCTCTCTCACACACTCTGGGATTCCCTATCTCTCTCACACACTCTGGGATTCCCTATCTCTCACACACACTCTGGGATTCCATATCTCTCAAACAAACTCTGGGATTCCATATCTCTCATACACATTCGGGGACTCTCTGGGATTCTCTATCTCTCACACACACTCGGGGACTCTCTATGATTCCATATCTCTCACACACATTCGGGAACTCTCTGGGATTCTATCGCACACACTCATGGACTCTCTGGGATTCCCTATCTCTCACACACACTCTGGGATTCCCTATCTCTCACACGCACTCTGGGATTCCCTATCTCTCAAAAACACTCTGGTATTCGCTATCTATCACACACGTTCGGGGACTCTGTGGGATTCCCTATCTCTCACACACATTCGGGGATTCCCGATCTCTCACACACACTCGGGGACTCTCTATGATTCCCTAACTCTCACACACATTCGGGGACTGTCTGGGTTTCTATCGCACACACTCGGGGACTCTCTGGGATTCCCTATCTCACACAAACACTCGGGGTCACACGGGGATTACCTTTCTCTCACAAACACTCTGGGATTCCCTATCTCTCACACACACTCTGGGATTCCCTATCTCTCACACACACTCGGGGACTCTCTGGGATTCCCTATCCCTCACACACTCTCTGGGATTCCCTATCTCTTACACACACTCTGGGATTGCCTCTCTCTCAAATATACACTGGGATTCCCTCTCTCTCAACACACTCTGGGATTCCCTATCTCTCACACACACTCGGAGACTCTCTGGGATTCCCTATCTGTCACACACACTCGGGGACTCTCTGGGATTCCCGATCTCTCACACACACTCTGGGATTCCCTATCCCTCACACACTCTCGGGGATTCCCTATCTCTCACACACACTCTGAGACACTCTGGGATTACGTATCTCTCACACACACTCGGGGACTCACTGGGATTCTCTCACACACATTCCGAGACACTCTGGGATTCCCTATCTCTCACACACTCTCTGGGATTCCCTATCCCTCACACACTCTCTGGGATTCCCTATCTCTTACACACACTCTGGGATTGCCTCTCTCTCAAATATACACTGGGATTCCCTCTCTCTCAACACACTCTGGGATTCCCTATCTCTCACACACACTCGGAGACTCTCTGGGATTCCCTATCTGTCACACACACTCGGGGACTCTCTGGGATTCCCGATCTCTCACACACATTCGGGAACTCTCTGGGATTCTATCGCACACACTCATGGACTCTCTGGGATTCCCTATCTCTCACACACACTCTGGGATTCCCTATCTCTCACACGCACTCTGGGATTCCCTATCTCTCAAAAACACTCTGGTATTCGCTATCTATCACACACGTTCGGGGACTCTGTGGGATTCCCGATCTCTCACACACACTCGGGGATTCCCGATCTCTCACACACTCTGGGACTCTCTGGGATTCCCGATCTCTCACACACACTCGGGGACACCCTGGGATTCCCGATCTCTCACACACATTCGGGAACTCTCTGGGATTCTATCGCACACACTCATGGACTCTCTGGGATTCCCTATCTCTCACACACACTCTGGGATTCCCTATCTCTCACACGCACTCTGGGATTCCCTATCTCTCAAAAACACTCTGGTATTCGCTATCTATCACACACGTTCGGGGACTCTGTGGGATTCCCGATCTCTCACACACACTCGGGGATTCCCGATCTCTCACACACTCTGGGACTCTCTGGGATTCCCGATCTCTCACACACACTCGGGGACACCCTGGGATTCCCTATCTCTCACACACACTCGGGGACTCACTGGGATTCTCTCACACACACTCGGGGACACTCTGGGATTCCCTATCTCTCAAATACACTCGGGAACTCTCTGGGATTCTCTCACACACACTCGGGTAGTCTGTGGGATTCCCTATCTCTCACACACACTCTGGGACTCTCAGATACTCTGGGATTCCCTCACTCATACACTCTGTGAGTCCCTATCTCTCTCACACACACTGGGATTCCCTATCTGTCACACACACTCGGGTAGTCTCTGGGATTCCCTCTCACACACACTCTGGGAATCTCAGATACTCTGGGATTCCCTCACTCATACACTCTGTGAGTCCCTATCTCTCACACACACACACTGGGATTCCCTATCTGTCACACACAAACCGGGACACTCTGGGATTCCCTATCTCTCTCACAAACTCTGGGATTCCCTATCTCTCACACACACTCCGGGACACACTGGGATTCGCTATCTCTCACACACACTCTGGTATTCCCTATCTCTCACACACACTCTGGGATTCCCTATCTCTCAAACAAACTCGGGGATTCCCTATATCTCACACGCACTCGGGGACTATCTGGGATTCCCTAACTTTCACACACTCTCTGGGAATCTCTGGGATTCCATCTCTCTCAGATACTCTGGGATTCCCTCATTCACACATTCTGAGAGTCCCTATCTCTCACACACACCCTGGGATTCCCTATCCGTCACACACAATCCAGGACACTCAGATTCCCTATCTCTCACACATACTCTGGGATTCGCTATCTCTCACACACACTCTGGGACACCCTGGGATTCCCTATCTCTCACACATACTCTGGGATTCGCTGTCTCTCACACACACTCCGGGACACCCTGGGAATCCCTATCTCTCTCACACACTCCGGGACACCCTGGGAATCCCTATCTCTCACACACACTCTGGGATTCCCTATCTCTCTCACACACATTCGGGGACTCTCTGGGATTCCCGATCTCTCACACACACTCGGGGACTCTCTATGATTCCCTAACTCTCACACACATTCGGGGACTGTCTGGGTTTCTATCGCACACACTCGGGGACTCTCTGGGATTCCCTATCTCACACAAACACTCGGGGTCACACGGGGATTACCTTTCTCTCACAAACACTCTGGGATTCCCTATCTCTCACACACACTCTGGGATTCCCTATCTCTCACACACACTCGGGGACTCTCTGGGATTCCCTATCCCTCACACACTCTCTGGGATTCCCTATCTCTTACACA
Source organism: Chiloscyllium plagiosum (assembly GCF_037043375.1). NCBI lineage: Eukaryota > Metazoa > Chordata > Chondrichthyes > Orectolobiformes > Hemiscylliidae > Chiloscyllium > Chiloscyllium plagiosum. The sequence goes on along the minus strand of NW_028270186.1, from coordinate 53,633,006 downwards.
CACTCTGGGATTGCCTCTCTCTCAAATATACACTGGGATTCCCTCTCTCTCAACACACTCTGGGATTCCCTATCTCTCACACACACTCGGAGACTCTCTGGGATTCCCTATCTGTCACACACACTCGGGGACTCTCTGGGATTCCCGATCTCTCACACACACACTGGGATTCCCTATCCCTCACACACTCTCGGGGGTTCCCTATCTCTCACACACACTCTGAGACACTCTGGGATTACGTATCTCTCACACACACTCGGGGACTCACTGGGATTCTCTCACACACATTCCGAGACACTCTGGGATTCCCTATCCCTCACACACTCTCGGGGATTCCCTATCTCTCACACACACTCTGAGACTCTCTGGGATTACGTATCTCTCACACACACTCTGGGATTCCCTATCTCTCACACACTCTCGGGGATTCCCTATCTCTCACACACTCTCGGGGATTCCCTATCTCTCACACACACTCTGAGACTCTCTGGGATTACGTATCCCTCACACACACTCTGGGATTCCCTATCTCTCAAACACACTCGGGGACTCTCTGGGATTCTCTCACACGCACAGTCGGGGACTCTCTGGGATTCTCTCACACGCACAGTCGGGGACTCTCTGGGATTCTCTCACACGCACACTCGGGGACTCTCTGGGATTCTCTCAAACACACTCGGGGACTCTCTGGGATTCTCTCAAACACACTCGGGGACTCTCTGGGATTCTCTCAAACACACTCGGGGACTCTCTGGGATTCTCTCAAACACACTCGGGGATTCCCTATCTCTCACACGCACACTCGGGGATTCCCTATCTCTCACACGCACACTCGGGGATTCCCTATCTCTCACACGCACACTCGGGGACTCTCAGCGATTCTCTCACACGCACACTCGGGGACTCTCTGGGATTCTCTCAAACACACTCGGGGACTCTCTGGGATTCTCTCAAACACACTCGGGGACTCTCTGGGATTCTCTCAAACACACTCGGGGATTCCCTATCTCTCACACGCACACTCGGGGATTCTCTGGGATTCTCTCACACGCACACTCGGGGACTCTCTGGGATTCTCTCACACGCACACTCGGGGACTCTCTGGGATTCTCTCAAACACACTCGGGGACTCTCTGGAATTCTCTCAAACACACTCGGGGATTCCCTATCGCTCACACGCACACTCGGGGATTCCCTATCTCTCACACGCACACTCGGGGATTCCCTATCTCTCACACGCACACTCGGGGACTCTCTGGGATTCTCTCACACGCACACTCGGGGACTCTCTGGGATTCTCTCAAACACACTCGGGGACTCTCTGGGATTCTCTCAAACACACTCGGGGACTCTCTGGGATTCTCTCAAACACACTCGGGGATTCCCTATCTCTCACACGCACACTCGGGGATTCCCTATCTCTCACACGCACACTCGGGGACTCTCTGGGATTCTCTCAAACACACTCGGGGACTCTCTGGGATTCTCTCAAACACACTCGGGGATTCCCTATCTCTCACACGCACACTCGGGGATTCCCTATCTCTCACACGCACACTCGGGGATTCCCTATCTCTCACACGCACACTCGGGGACTCTCTGGGATTCTCTCAAACACACTCGGGGATTCCCTATCTCTCACACGCACACTCGGGGATTCCCTATCTCTCACACACACACTCGGGGATTCCCTATCTCTCACACGCACACTCGGGGACTCTCTGGGATTCTCTCGCACGCACACTCGGGGACTCTCTGGGATTCTCTCAAACACACTCGGGGATTCCCTATCTCTCACACGCACACTCGGGGATTCCCTATCTCTCACACGCACACTCGGGGACTCTCTGGGATTCTCTCACACGCACACTCGGGGACTCTCTGGGATTCTCTCACACGCACACTCGGGGACTCTCTGGGATTCTCTCACACGCACACTCGGGGACTCTCTGGGATTCTCTCACACGCACACTCGGGGATTCCCTATCTCTCACACGCACACTCGGGGACTCTCTGGGATTCTCTCACACGCACACTCGGGGACTCTCTGGGAATCTCTCAAACACACTCGGGGATTCCCTATCTCTCACACGCACACTCGGGGATTCCCTATCTCTCACACGCACACTCGGGGACTCTCTGGGATTCTCTCACACGCACACTCGGGGACTCTCTGGGATTCTCTCACACGCACACTCGGGGACTCTCTGGGATTCTCTCACACGCACACTCGGGGACTCTCTGGGATTCTCTCAAACACACTCGGGGACTCTCTGGGATTCTCTTAAACACACTCGGGGACTCTCTGGGATTCTCTCAAACACACTCGGGGATTCCCTATCTCTCACACGCACACTCGGGGATTCTCTGGGATTCTCTCACACGCACACTCGGGGACTCTCTGGGATTCTCTCACACGCACACTCGGGGACTCTCTGGGATTCTCTCAAACACACTCGGGGACTCTCTGGAATTCTCTCAAACACACTCGGGGATTCCCTATCGCTCACACGCACACTCGGGGATTCCCTATCTCTCACACGCACACTCGGGGATTCCCTATCTCTCACACGCACACTCGGGGATTCCCTATCTCTCACACGCACACTCGGGGACTCTCTGGGATTCTCTCACACGCACACTCGGGGACTCTCTGGGATTCTCTCAAACACACTCGGGGACTCTCTGGGATTCTCTCAAACACACTCGGGGACTCTCTGGGATTCTCTCAAACACACTCGGGGATTCCCTATCTCTCACACGCACACTCGGGGATTCCCTATCTCTCACACGCACACTCGGGGATTCCCTATCTCTCACACGCACACTCGGGGATTCCCTATCTCTCACACACACACTCGGGGATTCCCTATCTCTCACACGCACACTCGGGGACTCTCTGGGATTCTCTCACACGCACACTCGGGGACTCTCTGGGATTCTCTCAAACACACTCGGGGATTCCCTATCTCTCACACGCACACTCGGGGATTCCCTATCTCTCACACGCACCCAGAAACCCCTGTCATTGCTGTTCCATCCTCTTCTCTGCTCGTCTCCCCTTCCTGATTCCAGGTTCTCCCTCTCCAATTAAAAAGCATATTCTCTCACATTATTGTCCCTACCCACATCACCTTAAGCTCTTTGATCCAGTCTACCTTCCCTGCACTAGCATCAGGCTGCATTTTGTGATGCCACTTTTCCTCTGGTCTCAGTGTGGCTCGGCCTCTCCATTTACGCTGTTTTACAACTTCCACTCACATCTCATTCTGGAAAGTTTCCTTCTTGGAGTAAACCTTATTGAAAACACCTCTCCCCCTTTGCCCTGAATTCACATAGTGATGGAAATTTCAAAAAGTATACTCAGTCTACATTTCACTCTGCTAAAGGTAACTGCATTCTTACCGTGTGGTATAAGAATTCCCTTCTTTACAGAGATCTGGCCAGAGATATGTTTTCATTGTAGAGATATTCACCCACTTTAGACAAAGGAATTCAGGTGTTTGATGCCTTTTTGGCACTGGAAAGAGTTTCCTGCTGCCTTGGTATTGTAACATGGAGAAAAACAAATCATAGTATGAGGTTTGGGCTGAGTGTTGTTTACCTGTAATTTTTAATCTGTATAGGTCACATGGAGTTTTGAAGTTGGCTCCGTGGGTCGGCACATCATCGAAGGCCGAAGGGCCTATACTGTACTGTCATGTTCGAGGTAATATTGATGAAAAGGAGGTCATCTGGAAAGTAATTGTACAGGAATATGCATAGAATCTAGAAGCTGATGTGGGCTATTTGGCCCCTCGCGTTCTGACATTCAACAAGATCATGACTGACTCCTTTCCGATTTGTATCCAACATTCTCTTCTACCCTCGAAAATGCTTAATCCCCTTCTTAACGGGAATATGAATACATGCACCCCCACCCTTAAATTTATGCAAATAATCCATCTCCATTACATTTTTATGGTTTGACAAACGTAATGAGGAGGTCAGATGAACAAGGTGAAGCAAATGTCTGAGATAAGGAATTGCGAAATCGTCCAATAGAAGAAATAAAATAAGATGAGCGATGACAGAGTTATATAAAGCAATGCAATCTGGGTGCACTTCTGCTTTATTTGCAAAACGTTTTATGCAGGTACAATAAGTAACGAGGCAACGTCACAAAATTGTATCAGTTATTGTGAACAACATTGAATATAAATGTAGATGTTAATGTTTCAGTTGTATCAGGCACTGCGTGTTGGCAAGTTCAGTTGCCGAGATAGCTAGTCTATCAAACAGAACGATACTAATAGCATGGGTTTAATTCCTGTTCTCACTTGATAGTTTAATTGAGTATAACATGTCTGCAGAGCGGATCCGCTGAAAGAGAAGCAGCTAGGAACTATTTTTGGGATAATGAGCTTTAACCAGGGCAGTGCCACAGGGATCAGTGCTGGATTCGGAATTATTAACCGCACAATGAGTTGGCTGATAGAACTGAAAGTACTACCTCCATATTTGTGAGTAACACAAACAGAAGTGGGAAGGCAAATGGTGAGGATGATGCAAGGAGTTTATCATGAGATAGAAAAAAATATGGTGAGTGCACAAAAAGTTGGCATCTGATATATAGCGTTGGAAAGCTTGTACTGATTAACATTTTCAGTTAAAATAAAGAGTGAATCTAATTTAAAAGAGAAAAGACTCAGAAAGTTCAGGCCCTCGGCTTGACAGTTAAAAAGTTGGCATGCAATTCAGCAATTACAGGAAATTCGAAACCACTATTAGCAATTATTTCAAACGTGGTGGTGCATAAATATCATTCTAAACATGTACACGTTTCTATGCAGACTGAACGTGCAAAAATGTGAACGGTTCTGGTCTAATTTTCTAAGGAAATATGTAGTGGAGATAACAGACATATTGGTAGCAGATGGGAGAAGCTCCACAGAATTAATCCTGAGAATTGAGGTATTTTCTTATGGAGTGAGCTTGAGTAGCTTAGAGAAAAACTCATTGGAGTTTGAAAGAATGAGAGGAGATTTCAATGAAAACAAAAACAGATTGTCAGTAGGCTTGACAGGCTCATTGCCAACAAGGTTGTCTCAATTTGTTGGAGAGTCCAGGACCAGAGGGTATAGCCTCAGTCAAAGAGAGCATATCTTTATGAGGGAGGTGAGGAGTGCCTTCTCTCTCAGAGGGTTACTGAATGATAGGCCTGTTGAAACCCTACCGCTAAGTCTAATCAAAGCAGGTGGTGGACAGATTTCTAAGCAGTGAGGGAATCAAGAGCTATGGGGATAAGGCAAGAAGGCGGATTTGATGATCATCAATTAGCCATGATGGTAATGAATTGTGGAGCAGACTTGATTTGTTGAATAGACTATGTTAGCCTAAGGTCTGATAAACATTCTATTGGATCCTGACAGATTAGCTGTGGATAGAATGCTTCGACTTACGTATAGCATCCAAACTTATAGTTCATTTATTTAACATGAGGGATCACCCATTTCAAACAGCAATTAACTTTCCTTTCTGCAGGTGGTTTTATTTTGGATTTCTCGAGTTGAAAATTGAGTGGAAGCAGAGACCATAAACACCTTTTTAAGACAGAAGTAGATCGGTTCTAGGTCAGGAAAGGGTTGAACTGATTTGCAGATTAGTTGGGAATGCAGGTTCAATGCTATAATCAGCTCAGCGTGACCTTATTCAATCAGGGTAAGCACAAGGAGCTGAATGGCATGCTCCCAGTTCGGCTGTCTCCGTTTGTACATTCTTTGACACAGTGTTTAAAAAAATCGTACACAACTCATCTATGATATCAAAAGATAAATAGCAATGTTAAAACTGTAGGTGGAGACACCAATAATTTACATCCTCATTTACATATGCACATTGTGAATATTATACAGTACTTTATAAATTCTTTCCTCTCTCCTGAGCACACTCATGTAAACAAATCCAGCTTATCATCTTTTCACAAAAGATAGCCTGAATATCTGAAGTTTCAATTGAGTAAACTTCCTGTGGCAGCATACAAGGTATTTGCATACTTTCAAAAACGACTGACCAAATCTGCAGATAGGATTCAAGATGTAAACTCACGAATTCCTGCCTAACTGTAATCCAGCATCCTTACTGAAATGTTGAATACCACTCACCCCCACCCCCCATCTCTGCACACAGACAATGAGGGAGCTGTGCTCTGTATCTTACACAGGCCATGCTTTTGTTTTGGTGATCAATCTTTTGGAGGCTGTAACAGTGTTTAATTTGTCAAGTACTTATTCTAAGTATCATATCAATGATAAAATTAGTGACATGCTCTTTTTTGTATAAATTCATTTCTATATCTGCCTTCTGCTCCATAGATCATTCCTGCATTAATCAATACTGACTGTTCTGTTATAACACAGGAGCCCGTATCATCAAACTCTGCTGTGATCCCCCACATGTACTGACTTTATTCCTCTCCCAGATTTTACCTGAGCCTGAACAAGTTTGTGTACAATCTCAGCATTCTATTTTAAACTGAATTGAGTTTTTTCCTAATTTTCCCATCTGTCAACAAAACTTTCCCCATTTCCCAGCTCTATTGCAGCCTCGATATGCATCCCTGCCTTAGACACTTTGAATCTGAAAACTTCATCCATGTCTCGGTCTGCTCCAGTCTCAACTATTCTAATAATCGTCTCATTGGCGTCTCACTTCATACTCTCCATGAACCTCAGTTTATCCTGAATTCTGCTGCTTGTCCATCAACTCACACGAAGTCTAATTCACTTATCACCCCTATAACCGTTGACCTACAGTGGCTTCTGGTATGGTAATATCTCATTTTAAAGTTCTCTTTCTTATCAGTGTCTCTCTCTGGCATCACATCTCCAATTAGTACCATTCCTCAAGTCATTTCTCATAGATCCCTCAAATTTGTTTTCCCTTCCAGAATTGTGCTTAAAATGAATGTTTTTCTCTCTGTTTCCCTCCTTGACCATGATTTGAGCCCCTGTACAGTTGATGGTACTGTGTCATTGCTTGTATTTTCATTCACTTCCCAATGCGTCACACGTGAAGCTCCCTGTTAGACAGGGATATCAGCAACTTTGACTCATTACTTTCCCAATTATTATCTGTCAATCCATTGAAACTCCGTGTTAGTCATCGTCAGCTGATCATACTTGAATGCACATGGGAAAACCCCTTGGAGGTTTGAGAAGAATCAGGCATGAATTACAGACTTTTTGTCTGCAGGTACAAGAAGTGGTTAGGAAGGCAAATGTAATTTTCTCCTTCATTGCTAAAGAGGTTGAGTTTAAAAGCAGAGAGGTAATGTTGCAGCTGTACAAGGTGCTGGTGAGATCACATCTGCAGTACATTTTGCAGATTTTGTCTCCGTACTTGAGAAAGGATGTACAGGCACTGGAGGAGATGCAGAGGAGGTTGTTTCCGACGTTGAGGAGGGTTGATTTATGAGGAGAGACTGAGTAGATTGGGATTATATTAGTTCGAATTCAGAACAATGAGGGGGGAATCTTATAGAAACATATAAAATAATGAAGGGAATGGATCAGATAGAAATAGACTGTATGTTTTCACAGACATGTGAAGCTAGGATAAGAGGGCACAGCTGCAAGACAAGAGGAAGCAGATTTAGGCCTGAATTGAGAAAGAATGTCTTCATCCAGAGGGTTGTTAATCTGTGGAATTCATTGCCCAGTGAAGTAATTGACGCTATTCAGGAAACTGTTTTAAAGTAAGGTATATTTTTTTCTAAAAATGGAAGAAAATAACGGATACAGTGAGAGGTTGAGTAAGTGGAGCTGAGTCCACAAAAAGATCAGCCATAATCTTATTGAATGATGGAGCAGGGTTGAAGGGCTGGACGGCCTACTCCTGCTTCTAGTTCTTATGTTATAATCAACAGCTTAAGCACTTGTTGCTAACAATGAGCTGGAAAATAGATTGAAAAGAATTCCAGTTGATAACGTTGACTGATATTTAAATTAACATTTCACAATGATCAAACATAACGGGGAGACGATGGTCTTGTAGTGTTATCTCTAGATTGTTAATCCATAGACCCCGATAACGTTCTGGGACCCGAGTTCAAATCCTGCCACGGCAGATGCCGAAAGTTTATTTCAGTAAAAACAATCTCGAATTAAGAATCTCACGATGACCATAAATCCATTGTCAATTGTTGGGCAAACCTCTCTGGATCACTGAAGTCCTTTAGGGAAGGAATCTGCCATCCTTACCTAATCTGACCTACTTGTGATTCCAGTCACATAGCAATGTAGTTGTCTCATAACTGCCCTCTGTGCAATTAGGGATCGGCAACTAATGCTGACCTAGCCAATGATTCCCTAATTCCCTGAACAAATTTAAAAAACATCAAAAAGGAATTGATGAGATTGTATACTTTGCATGATTAGCAAAAATAGTCAGGGTGTGTACCCAATGAAAACAAAGGAGCACAATGATGAAAACTGCTGGTAGACCAGAGGTTTGGGACTATATTTTTAGAGCCCACAAGCTGAAAGACGTAAAGCGAATAAAGTTGGAGACAATTGATTTAGGAAGGTCAATTGTTGCAAAGTATGAACAAAAACAGCACGAGGCTGCATATGGAAATAAAAATAATAATAATAAAAAAGCTAAAAACTTTTTTGGAACAATTGGAAGATGACATCAGGAAATTCCACACAGGAAAAACGGAAACTCTCAAATAACTCAAACAACTATTTTATATTAGTTGTGACACGTTTTCGACAGAGAATATCCCAAAGGATCGCAGGCCTTATCTTCAGGACAACCCCTTTGATAAAGGAAATGATTACGGATAAACTATCCACCAAAACCTAAAGGTCTGTTTCCTGGATTTCGAAACAATGTACTCCAGACATATTCCAGGCATTTGTTGAAATATCACTACAGTCCAAGGGGATTTCAGTGGATTCAAAGGTGTTACTGTGATGCCTGTCTTCAAGGAGGTAGGAATGCAGAAAGCAGGAAAATAAAGGCCAGGTTGCCTTATGTCTATTATTAGGAAACTGCTGGTGTCCATTATAGTGTGATTTACAATAATTTAATAGAATCAAGGAGACTCAATAGAGTTACCTGAAAAGGAGAAGCAGTGATAATAAAAGTGAGCCCTTAGATTGTGTAATTAGATTTGTAAGCATTTTGTAAAGTAACATCTAAAGCGTATATTGCACACGGTAGGAACTTGTGGGTTATTGTTCAGAGATTGAACACAAAGGAATGAGTTTTGATGAACATGTCTGTGTGAGTTCAGAGAGACATAATAAGTGGACTGCCACAAATGTCAGCCCTTGGACTCCCAGTTGCTTACTCTCTGTATTAAAGTTGTTTTTGTTGGGGGGGGCGGGAGGTGTAGAATGCAAACAATGCATATTTGATGATGGTAAAGATAGTTTGGAGTGCATGGTGTGATTAGGATGTAAGAAATCTGCACTGTGTAATTGGAAGATAGAGTTCATTTTAATAAAGTGTGTGGTCAAGCACTTCAGAAGGAATAATAAAAAAGCTAATGATTATTTATATGGAGAAAGATTGTGAAAACAAAAGACCAGCGCAGAGAGATTTGGGTGTTGTTGTGTGTGCAAGGTCTGAGAAACCATAAGGATTGATCAATTTCCGGGACCGGATAATGGGTATGCCAGGGCGTTGTGGAAGGAAAGATATGTAGGTTCGAGAGTTGGGCTGAGAAGTTGCAAATGGAGTTCAATCCTGTCAAATGCGAGGTCATGCTTTCTGGAAGATCCAATTCAAGAGCGAATTATACAGTAGGTTGAAATGTCTGGAGGAAAATTAATCTGGGTGTTCAAGTCCTTTTGATCCCGGAAAGTGGCAATGCAGGTTAAAAGATTTGTCAAGAAAACATATGAAATGATTTCCTTCATCGAACGAGGTATTGAGTACAGGATTTGGCAGGTCCTGTTACAGTTCAATAAGACTATGGTTCAGCATTATATCTGGTACATTTCTGGTCGCCCACATTACCAAAACGATGTGGATGAGTTGGAAAGAGTACAGAAGAGGTTCACTAGGATATTATCTGATATGGAGGGTGCAAGCTATGAAGAGAAGTAGATTAGGATTATTTTCATTAGAAAGACAGAGGCCGGGGAGGGGGAATCTGAATGATGTCTACAAAATCATGAGAAGCATAGATAGGGTGGATAGCAAGAAGATTTTGTTCCCCCCGAGTGGCGTACTGAATTTCTAGGGGCCACGAGTTCAACGTGAGATTGGATATGTTGATGGGAGATATATGTGGTAAATTCATTATGCAGAGGGTGGGGGTGACTGGAACGCGTTGCCAGTAGTGGTGTTAGTGGTGGACACAATAACATCATTTAAGATCTATCTAGACAAATATATGAACGGGCAGGGAGCAAAGGAATACAGATCCTTAGAAAATATGCTTTGATAGAAGAACTGGATCGGCACAGGCTTGGAGGGATGAAGGGCCTGTTCCTGTGCTGAAATATTCGTCGTTATTTTTCTTTGCTCTTTGTTCTTTTAAACTTTGGGAACCCAGCAGACATAGTTGAATCATTTATACACACGTGAAGTACTGGAGGACTGGAGGATGGCTCATGCTGCGCCTTCAGAAAGGCCGGAAGGAAAAGCATGGAAACGATAGACTGTGTATCTGACATTGGTGATGAGTAAGTTGTTGGAAGAGATTCTGAAAGATAAGATTTACATGTGCAAGCGGGCATCAGAGCCGCCCTGCTTTTGCCATGGGACTATGCCTACATCAGGCAACTATAAGAATTCATTTTGTGTTTTAAACAGCAGTCGCAGCTTTAAACCCACAGAATTCAGCAGCTGCCGGTCCGCCCACGTGACCGGGAGATAGGAGACAGAGGACAGATAAAATCCACACTCTACCAACACTGCCCATGACTCATAGACTAAAACTCCGGAATTAATTAATATGGAAACCCATCTCCTAATCACATCAAGAGACTGATATCAGACCAATACACACCAACACCCCAAGGGAACAAAGGGGGGTGCTAGCCCCTGCCCTCACAGAGAAAGACAAGCAGATAATACCCGGACCGGTTTTACATAAACCAATTAGCACCCTATTGTGCGTCCCCTGCAACTCTCCTGGGACGGCAGGAAACATTCTATTTGCACCTACGCCAGTGATGATGGGGAACTGTCATCCCATTCATCCTCAAATTCCACACATCCTGACAACTAAAAGTATATAATATGTAGCTGTGCGCGGGAACAGCAGAGCAGCCGAGATTCGGACCTCGGTTGGTCTCCGCCGGCGTTACTGTAGCAATAAACGTTACCGATTGTTGAACCGCACTCTCGGCTCGGACTGATATCATTTCATCCGCGCTAACACATGCATGGAGAGAGAAGGGCTGATTTGTGTTGGTCAGAAAGATTTTGCATGAGAGGAATCATGTCTTATAAACATGATTTTAATTTGTTTTAAATGAAGTAAACAGAAAGATTGATTGTAGCAGAATGGTAGATGTTGTTTAAATGAACATTAGCATGTTAGACCAATTAATAAAGTTAGAGCACATGGGATTGCGGGTAAGCTTGACAACTGGATGTAAATTCGGCTTTACAGAAGGAGACAGAATAGAGGATTTTACTTTCGCCTGGAAGCTTATAACAAGCAGTGTTCCACCGGGATCAGTACTGGATGGACTTTTGTTTGTCATTGATGTAAAAGTTAGGATGATAAGATCGAAAGCATGGTTGGTACATTTACAGATGACACTAAGATTGCTGTTATATTGGGCAGTGAGACAATTGTCTGCGATTGCAAAGATATATTGTGCAATTCGGTCAATGAATTGAGGAGTGACAGATGGAGATTAGATAAACTAAATGTGAGGTACTGCATTTTGGTAAAATAAACAAGTTCATGACGTAAAACAAATAATTATACGGTCCAAGGTAGTACTTCAGGCCATAGAGATCGAGGGATCTTGGTACATAATTCTTTGAACTTTGTATCACACGTGGAAAAAGTATTTTAGAAGGCATTTAACACGTTTGCCTTCGTCACTCAGACGTTTCGCTATAGGTGTCGTTATTTCATATTGAGGTTGTACAAATCATTGATAAGGCCTCTTTTGGAGGACTGGGTCCAGTTCTGATCACTCAGTCAGGGGAAGGGCATTATTAAGCTTGTTAGAGTTAAAATATATTTACCGGAATGTTACTAAGAACGGAGGGATTGGGGTATAAGGAGAGATTGGATTGGATCTTATTTCCTTGGAGGGCTGAAAATCCAAGGGTTACATTATAAAATCATGAGGGATATTGCTAAGGTAAATGGCATGTTTCTGTTCCTTCGGATGGAGGAATTCAAAACCAGCGAGAATATTTTAAAGTGAGAAGAGAAAGATTTCGAAAGTACATGCGGGGCAATTTGTTCTTAAATAGAGATATTAGTGTGTGTAATGCACTTTCAAAGGAAGTGGCAGGTGCAGGTACAGTTACAACATTTAAAAGATGTTTGGGTAGGTACAAAAATAGGAAAGGTTTGGTGGGATATGGGCCAAACTCAGGCTGGTAGTATTAATTGAACAAAAGGTGTGGTTCCATGATGTTCGATTCTGTGACTATGATTCTTTTACCTTTTATAAAAAAAGGTTAATGACTTTTCAATATCTGTGTCAAAGTGAATACTTATTCTTAAAATGAATTCCCTAGTTTTAGTCTCCCAAACAAGAGGAAATGTCCATCAAGTATTCACCTGATGCACGGTTTTCAAGATCTTGTTTAGTACAATAGCAAGAACACTTTCACTGAAACCTAAAATGCATATCTTTCATAATACAAAGCCTTCAACTCAGAAATAATAAAGTGAAGTATCTTTGGAAGTTTCTAAATGTAATGAATCTTTTTTTTCCAGAAACCAAAAGCACGTTGGATAACAGATATAAACCGATTCCTGGAGCATTCTACTGGTTTCAGTTTTTCAACCTGAAAATCAATATAAAATTCGACACACAACTTCCTGTTGTAAATCAGGAACGAAATCAGAATTTCCTGGAAAATCTCAGCAGATATGGCAACTTCTGTGAAGAGAAATCAAAGTTAACATTTTGGGTCTGAATGGTGTCCTTCCTCAGTTTGAATCTTTCTTTTTGTCAGTTTAGGATTCAAAACATTTTACATTGCATCAGGCGTGATCTCAGCGATGCCCTATACTAATGCAGTAAAACATTCCTACGATTAAACCCGATACCCTTAGCAGCATCATTCCATTTACTTTCCTAATCATTTGCTACACATGGTGACTAACTTCACATGATTCATACAACAGTACTCACAAATCCCTTGTGTGTCACTAAGTTCTGAAATCTCTCACCATTTAAACAGTTACTGATTTTATATCCTTCTTCTAAAACACCCACTCTCATAATCCACATTAAACAGTTTCTGCTGAAGATTTTCGCACTAAACCACCCCTGTCTGTATCCCATTGCTGACTCCCTGCGTCCACTTGACAAAGCATTGAATGACTATCTTGATAAATTAGCTCATATAGCTTCAATCCATCGGGTCATCCAAATAACTGTAACTAGTGGTGTACCTCAGAGATTAATATATATCAGTTCTACAACCTGCAAACCAATACTAATCTCGAAGCACTACTTCCTGCTATATTCAAGAGGCTGCTGTGAATGCTCAGCACCGAAGGCAGTTTGAATGGTCTCGTCCTGTGGTGTGAAGTGTGGACTGGAGGGCTGAATACCATCACCTCGTTTCTGTCTAACTCCTTAGACGGTCAGAATGGTCTCCCGCTGTCGTATTGCCTTACTGGCTGAATGTGGTCTTTCTCTCCCTCTGTAACAGCATTGAGGAGTGGATTGAGAGAACAACACAGAAGCTAGGATCATCAGTTGGCCAATCGCCCCCTCAGGCCTGCTGCAACATTGAGAATGCTCTTGGCTGATATGATTGTGTCTGAGCATCCTTTTCCTGTTTGTTCCCAATAAACACTGACTCTGTTGTCTAGCAATGGTCAGTACAGCTCAGCCTTGAATACCTTCAGTAACCCAGTCTTCACTGTTCCCTGGGAATGTGAAAATCGACAAGGAGAAAAAATTATCCTCAACTCAGTCTTAATTAGAAGGCACTTATTTTATAATATATTTGATCAGATTAGATTCAATTAGAGTAAGTTAGATTCCCTACAGTGTGGAAACAGGCCCTTTGGCCCAGCCAGTCCATACTGACCTTCTGAAGAGTAACCCACCCAGACCCATTTCCCGCTGACTAATGCACCTAACACTATGGGCAATTTAACATGGCCAATTCACCTGACCTCCACATCTTTGGACTGTGGGAGAAACCGGAGCACCCCGAGGAAACCCACGCAGAAACGGGGAGAATGTGCAAAATGTGCCAAACATGCCCCACATTACCACTGACTATATTTTGGTTAAATTTCTATCAAAGCCAGCCTGCACAGCACCCTCACAAAGCCATTTCCAGATATCAAAGGATCATAAGAAACACGAACAGAATTAGCTTAATCGAATCTGCTCTGCTGCTTGATCATGGCCGGTTTGTTTCTCAACCTCATACTCCTCACTCCTCCCAATTACCCTTGATTCACTTATTAATCAAAAGTTTACCAAACTCTATTTCAAAGACTGTGTAATGGGATCTCTCTTGTTTTGGGGACAGGCGATTAATTGAAATGGGGAATAACACCTTGTTTCTTCGTATGTTTAAAATGATGTAATATAATCTGATTAGATTAGATTAGATTAGATTATTTACAGTGTGGAAACAAGCCCTTCGGCCCAACACGTCCACACCGCCCCGCCGAAGCGCAACCCACCCATACCCCTACATTTACCCCTTACCTAACACTACGGGCAATTCAGCATGGCCAATTCACCTGACCTGCACATCTTTGTGTTGGGGGAGGAAACCGGAGCACCCGGAGGAAACCCACGCAGACACGGGGAGAAAGTGCAAACTCCACACAGACAGTCACCTGAGGCGGGAGTTGAACCCGGGTCTCTGGCGCTGTGAGGCAGCAGTGCTAACCACTGTGCACAGTGGTTAGCACTGCTGCCTCACAGCGCCAGAGACCCGGGTTCAACTCCCGCCTCAGGTGACTGTCTGTGTGGAGTTTGCACCTTCTCCCCGTGTCTGCGTGGGTTTCCTCCGGGTGCTCCGGTTTCCTCCCACAGTCCAAAAATGTGCAGGTTAGGTGAATTGACCATGCTAAATTGCCCGTAGTGTTAGGTGAAGGGGTAAATGTAGGAGTATGGGTCTGGGTGGTATACGCTTTGGCGGGGCGGTGTGGACTTGTTGGGCCGAAGGGCCTGTTTCCACACTGTAAGTAATCTAATCTAATAATCCTCTGCTGGTTCACCAACTCCACTGTGCAAACAGGAGGCTTCATAGAATCCATTCAGTTTGGAATTCATTCCATCTAGTTCACACTGACCAGCCATAGAGAGTCCCACAATCATTCCCATCCCTTTAACCCTGCGTTTCACATGGCTAATCCATCTAAACTGCACATCCGTAAGCATTATGGACCACTTAGCGTGGCCAATCTATTTAATCTGCACATCTTTGAACTACGGGGGAAGTAGAGAACTCATCGTTTGCTTGAGAATGCATCAATAACTGTGAATCACCCACATTCATGCTTCAAAGAATAGCCTTGGCAACAGAGAGGAGTTTGTCTGATCCCTTGCAATGCTGTCTCTGAGATATTAGAGAAGGAGGTGGACATGTCTAGCATTGACCTGCTGGCACCATTGGGTCATTAAAAATGCTTTCGCACTTATCATTTGTCAGAGTGTAGAGCAAATAAAATGCAAGTAGCAGAACGTGCAGAGCATGCTATCAAATGATCTCATCTTCTTCCACAATGGTTCACTTATAGACGTCTGAAGACAAATGCTGTGGAGCACGACATTTCTCCATATGATCCTCAGTACAATTGAAATCCTCTCCACACCAGTCTAGAGAGAGGGAGAGAGAGAGAGAGAGTCTGTGTGTCTGTGTGTGTGTGTGACTGAGTCTGTCTGTCTGTCTGTGTACTGTTGATGTTGGTGTCAGTTTGTATGATGCTGTGACCTGCTGCCCTCCCTCCTTCCAGATGGTTTTCACCCTCCGCCATTGTCTGTACAATGGAGTGGAAAGGCCAGCAGAGTGTGGAATTCCGCTGATGACATCTTCCATCACTTTATCAATGTTGGGAATTAGAGCAATGTGGTAGTCATTGAGTGTCTGATGTTTTGTCTGTGTGCGTACAAGACACACCCTGATAGTTTCCCACATTGTCAGGTAGGTGCCAGCGCTGTATCCCAGCAGGAAAAGCTTGAATGGAATGTTCTCAGGGCCCACAGACTTTGCATTCCCCATCCAATCAGCCGTTTGGAGTTACCACACACAGTGAATAGACTTAGCTGATGATTCCCATCTGGAGAAGACTAAAATAGATCATCCCATCGACACTTTGGTCTGAACATTTTTGTGAATGTTTCATCCTTAGCTTTTCTATTGTTGTACTGGGCCCTTTCATCGTTGAGGAGGGTGATATTTGTGGATCCTACCCTTCCAGTGAGTTGTTTGATTGACCACACAATTCACGCTGATTGCATGCGTCAGGATTGCAAAAATTAGGTATGATTTGTTGGTTAGATCTGTCTGCCACTGGCTGTTTACGCTACTTGGTGAGTAAGTGATCCTGTTTGGTAACGTCACTTCATTGTGAGGTATACCTGGTGCTGCTCTTGACCGGTCCTCCTGTGTTCCTCATAGAACACGGGTTTAACCCCAGGCCTGATGGTCACGGTAAAGTGGAGCATATGCCAGGCAGTGACAGTGAAAATTGTGCTAAAGTACAATTCTGCTGCTGTTGGTAACGACCAGAATCAACTCACACAGGCCAGTGCTGGGTTCTAGATCTCTTTGAAATATTTACCATTTAGCATGGTGATAATATTTCTCACATGTGCGCTCATGCATGTGTGTACACACACACGCACACGCACTATTGACAATGTAAAAGTGGGACTTTCTCTGTAGAAATACTGTATGCCCTGTCACCATTCCCAATATGGTCCTCGATCAATGTGTCTGCAGCCGGTAGTTTGGTGCGGATGAGGTCAAGTATGTTTCTGCCTGTCAGTCGCTCCCTCCTGATTCGGTGCAGCCCCAGTCCAGCAGCTATGTCCTTTTGGACCCGACCGTCTCGATCAGCAATGCTGCAGCTGAGCCCCTCTTGGTGGTGGGGTTTGAAATGGTCCACCCAGTATACATTCCCCAGCTCATTCACTCTGTCAGTGCATCCTCCAAGTGTTGTTCAATGTAGAGGGACACTGACCCACCAGCTCAGGCAGTGGAGTCATCAGGAGGTTTCCATTTCAGTGTTTGATCTGACACCATGAGGTTTCGTTATGTCACATTGTTGCTTGAGGAGTCTGTTGAATGCCTTTGCCACATCTCGCCCTAGTCCCCAGACATTAGGAAGGAGGGAATTCCAGTGTCTGCAGTGCTTTTAATTTTTGTCACTATCAAGTGAAGGGCCTCTTTTGTGCTGTATGACACCCACTCTATGACTCTTGTGATTTGACAGTCCAAGGTCTCCCTCCTTCAGTTCCTCCAAGTGCCTTGTCTATTCCACAGAATTCTACAATATTTTCTCTACTAAGACAGTGCATAATTCAGTTTTTAAAGTATCTACGTGTATCTCTGTATCTTTCCCTGTCATCTCTTCCAGCCGCCACATCCATTGGTATCTCAGTAACCCTCCGTATCTCCACAATCTTTATCTCATACTCCAGCCCCACCTCTCACTGTAAATTCCGCCAGTCCCTGCACCCCACCCTAACTCTCTAATATCCAGCTGCTACACCTCCCCCCATACCCTGTGAATGAATTATAAAATATCTCAATAACATGTTCTTGCATGCACAGGCCACGCAATCTCGCGACCACCTCCAGCCTTGCTTTCCTACCTCTGTAACATCTCCAGCCTTGCTTTCGCATCTCTGTAACATCTCCAGACTTGCTTTCCGATCTCTGTAACATCTCTAGCCTTGCTTTCCTATCTCTGTAACATCTCCAGCCTTGCTTTCCTCTCTCTCGATAACAACTCCAGCCTTGCTTTCCTACCTCTGCAACATCTCCAGCCTTGCTCTCCTATCTCTGTAACATCTCCAGCCTTGCTTTCCTCTCTCTGTAACGTCTCCAGCCTTGCTTTCCTACCTCTGTAACATCTCCAGCCTTGCTTTCGCATCTCTGTAACATCTCCAGCCTTGCTTTCCTACCTCTGTAACATCTCCAGCCTTGCTTTCGCATCTCTGTAACATCTCCAGCCTTGCTTTCCTATTTTTCTGTAACATCTCCAGCCTTGCTTTCCTATTTATCTGTAACATCTCCAGCCTTGCTTTCCTACCTCTGTAACATCTCCAGCCTTGCTTTCACATCTCTGTAACATCTCCAGCCTTGCGTTCCTATCTCTGTAACATCTCCAGCCTTGCTTTCCTATCACTGTAACATCTCCAGCCTTGCTTTCGCATCTCCGTAACATATCTAGCCTTGCTTTCCTCTCTCTCTGTAACATCTCCAGCCTTGCTTTCCTCTCTCTGTAACATCTCCAGCCTTGCTTTCGCATCTCCGTAACATATCTAGCCTTGCTTTCCTCTCTCTCTGTAACATCTCCAGCCTTGCTTTCCTCTCTCTGTAACATCTCCAGCCTTGCTTTCCTCTCTCTGTAACATCTCCATCCTTGCTTTCCTACCTCTGTAACACCTCCAGTCTTGCTTTCGCATCTCTGTAACATCTCCAGCCTTGCTTTTGCATTTCTGTAACATTTCCAACCTAACTTTCCTCTCTCTGTAACATCTCCAAACTTGCTTTCCTCTCTCTCTGTAACATCTCCAGCCTTGCTTTCCTAAAACTGTAACATCTCCAGCCTTGCTTTCCTACCTCTGTAACATCTCCAGCCTTGCTTTCACATCTCTGTAACATCTCCAGCCTTGCGTTCCTATGTCTGTAACATCTCCAGCCTTGCTTTCCTATTTTTCTGTAACATCTCCAGCCTTGCTTTCCTCTCTCTGTAACATCTCCAGCCTTGCTTTCCTCTCTTTGTAACATCTCCATCCTTGCTTTCCTACCTCTGTACCATCTCCAGTCTTGCTTTCGCATCTCTGTAACATCTCCAGTCTTGCTTTCGCATCTCTGTAACATCTCCAGCCTTGCTTTTGCATTTCTGTAACATTTCCAACCTAACTTTCCTCTCTCTGTAACATCTCCAAACTTGCTTTCCTCTCTCTCTGTAACATCTCTGGCCTTGCTATCCTCTCTCTCTCTGTAACATCTCCAGCCTTGCTTTCCTAAAACTGTAACATCTCCAGCCTTGCTTTCCTCTCTCTCTGTAACATCTCCAGCCTTGCTTTCCTATCGCTGTAACATCTACAGCCTTGCTTTCCTCTCTATGCAACATCTCCAGCCTTGCTTTCCTCTCTCTCTGTAACATCTCCAGCCTTGCTTTCCTATCGCTATAACATCTACAGCCTTGCTTTCCTCTCTATGCAACATCTCCAGCCTTGCTTTCCTCTCTATCTATAACATCTCCAGCCTTGCTTTCCTATCACTGTAACATCTTCAGCCTTGCTTTCCTCTCTCTGTAACATCTCCAGCCTTGCTTTCCTCTCTCTGTAACATCTCCAGCTTTGCTTTCCTATCACTGTAACATCTCCAGCTTTACTTTCCTCTCTATCTGTAACATCTCCAGCCTTCCTTTCCTCTCTCTGTAACATCTCCAGCTTTGCTTTCCTCTCTCTGTAACATCTCCAGCCTTGCTTTCCTCTCTTCCTGTAACATCTCCTGCCTTGCTTTCCTCTCTCTGTAACATCTCCAGCCTTGCTTTCCTCTCTCTGTAACATCTCCAGCTTTGCTTTCCTATCACTGTAACATCTCCAGCTTTACTTTCCTCTCTATCTGTAACATCTCCAGCCTTGCTTTCCTCTCTCTGTAACATCTCCAGCTTTGCTTTCCTCTCTCTGTAACATCTCCAGCCTTGCTTTCCTCTCTCCCTGTAACATCTCCTGCCTTGCTTTCCTCTCTCTGTAGCTCCTCCTGCCTTGCTTTCCTCTCTCTGTAACACCTCCTGCCTTGCTTTCCTCTCTCTGTAACACCTCCAGCCTTGTTTTCCTCTCTCTGTAACATCTCCAGCCTTGCTTTCCTCTCTCCCTGTAACATCTCCAGTCTTGCTTTCCTCTCTCTGTAGCTCCTCCTGCCTTGCTTTCCTCTCTCTGTAACACCTCCTGCCTTGCTTTCCTCTCTCTGTAACACCTCCAGCCTTGCTTTCCTCTCTCTGTAACATCTCCAACATTGTTTTCCTATCTCTCTGTAACATATCTGGCCTTGCTATCCTCTGTCTCTGTAACATCTCCAGCCTTGCGTTCCTCTCTCCGTGTCACATCTCCAGCTTTGCTTTCCTATCTCTGTAACATCTCCAGCCTGGTTTCCTTCAGACCTCAGTGAATTGGTTTTTACGCACCTCAGTGAATTGGTTATATATTTGCTCCTGCATTTTCATCTTTCTGGGGCTCTATAAAATATCCCCAGCAGCGTGCCTGTCATCGTTTGGAACCTCACATCGACCCATAATTCCTCATTTAAAGACACATCCAAGATATTGTCTCTCCTTACTGCAGTAACTGTTCATTAATTAATAATGCAACACCACCTCCTCTTTAACACCCTCTCCTGTCCTGACTATAATTCAAGTACAACAGAATACTGAGTTGTTAGCCCTGACCTCCCTCAAACACGTCTCTGTGATGGCAAAAATATTCCATCTCCACATGTCGACACATGCCATTGTCACAACAGTCTGTCTGATAATACTCCCAGCATTAATATTAAGCTGGAATATAACACCTGGAATACTCTGTGTATCGGAGTTTCTCAATCATTCACTATTTGTTATCAGGCTGCCCAAACCATGAACCAAAATTGTAACTCTGGGACTGAATGAATATTTGTTGAATTGTATTTTTTTTTAAAAGAATGTATTCATCAAGTGCAACTTTCCAGAACTGAGCAGTCAGCTCCACATACAATGAGTTTCTGATGGTTAATTCCCCCCCTCAGTGTGCAAAGGGGAAAGAACACAGTAATGGAGAATGTGAGGACTGCAGTTGATGGAGATCAGAGTTGAAAAGTGTGGTATTGGAAAAGCACAGCATGTCAGGCAGCATCCGAGGAGCAGGATAGTCGATAGTTCGGGCATGAGCTCTTTATCAGGAAAGCATTGATGCATTCCTTTCTTTTTGATTCCGTGATTTGCAGGACGTTGGGAACCATACTTGCTCAGCAAGACAGCACTGTATATAGCACTGAAAACGAAATCAGTCAATCAATTGGTTGGACAGGGTGTAGACAGGTTGAGGGAAAATACAGACTGATTGAAGTACAAGCATAAGGATGGATAAATCCCCTGGGCCAGATGGGATATACACAATGTTACTCCAGGAAGTGATGGAAGAGATTGGTGTGATTTTGGTAATACTTATGCGTCTTCACTGTTCACTGGAATAGTGCCAGATGTTTGGGGGGTGGAAAATGTTATCCTCTTGTTCAGGGAAGGGAATAGGGATAACCCTGGGAATGATAGAAAAGTCAGTCTTATACCAGTGGAGGGCAAAGTATTGGAGAGGATTCTGAGAGACAGGATTTACAATTACTTAAAAAAAACATAGTATGATCAGAGGTAGTCAGCATGGCTTTTTGAAGAGCAGATCATGCCTCACAAACCTTACTGAATTCTGTGAAGTTGTGAAAAAACATGTTGATGAAGATAGACCAGTAGATGTGGTGAAGATTAATTTTAGAAGGCGTTTGATAAGGTTCCCCGTTTTGGGCTCATTCAGAAGGTAAGAAGGCATGGGACGCAGGGAAATTTGGCTGTCTGGATACGGGCGTGGCTGGCCCATAGAAGACAGAGGGTGGTAGCAGATGGAAAGTATTGAGCCTGGAGCTCAGTGAGCAGTGGCGTTCCACAGGGATCGGTTCTGGGGCCTGTGCTCTTTGTGATTTTATAAATGACTTTGATGAGGAAGTGGAATGGTGGGTTAGAAAGTTTGCCGATGACATGAAGTTTGATGGAGTTGTGGACAGTGTGGTGGGTTGTTGTAGTTTGCAACAGGACATCGACAGGACACAGAGCTGGGCTGATAAGTGGCAGATAGAGTTTAACCGTTGAAAGTGTGAATTAATTTAATTTGGAAAGGTTGCATTTGCATACAGGATACAGGGTTAAAGGCAGAATTCTTGGCAGTGTGGAGCAACAGAGGGATCTTGGGGTTCATGCCCATAGTTTCCTCAGTGTTGCCACCGACGTTGATAAGGTTGTTAAGGAGGTGTATGGTGTGTTGGCTTTCATTATGGGGGATTGCGTTTAAGAGCGGCGAGGTTAATGCTTAGGCCAATAAAGCTGAGGTTCAACCACACTCGGAGTATTGTGTTCATATCTGGTTGCCTCAGTATAGGAAACATGTGGGAGCCTCAGACAGTGTGTAGAGGAGATTTACCAAGATGCTGCCAGGACTGGAGGACACGTCTTAGGGAGAAAGTTTGAGGGAGCTGGGGCTTTTCTCCCTGGAGCGAAGAAGGATGAGAGGTGACTTGATAGGGGTATACAGGATGTTGAGAGACATAGATAGATTGGATAGCCAATGTCTTTTCCCATGGCAGAAGTGGCTATCAACAAGGGCCGTAATTTTAATGTGATTGGAGAAAGGTTTCGGGGGCTGTCAGAGATAGGTTCTTTACACAGAAAGTGGTGGGGGCGGAATGCACCGCCAGTGGTGGTAGTAGAGTCAGATACATTAGAGATATTTAAGAAGACTCTTGGATAGGCACATGGACGTTAGTACATTGAAGGTTATGTAGGTTAGTCTGATCTTAGAGTAGGATAAAAGGCTGCCAAAACATTGAGAGCTGAAGCGCCTGCACTGTGCTGTACTGTTCTATGTTCCAAGTTTCACTCAGCTTGTGGATTCTCGTCGGTTGGTGAATTTGGGAGGGAGGGAGGCGGGTGAGGGAGTGAGGTGTGTGAGGGAGTGAGGTGTGTGAGGTCAGGAATCTGGGGTGGGGCGTTAGACCAAGAGGTCCAGTTTTGATGTGCTTTGTTACATTCACCTGAATGTCAGCATATGTGAGGTTTCCAAGACCAGACAAAATCCACCAAGTTCAGATACTAATACGATTCTTGGCTTGCCGTTTGCTCCTGGTTTCTTCAGATACATTCTGTTGGATGACCTATGAATTTGTATCTGAGCATCCACAGGCATGTACAATTTTATTTTGATCCTGGTTAATTTAGTGGATATAGTTTCAGAGGGTTCGCTGTGAGACAATAGACTGTTAGTTTTGACCATTTTCATCCAGTGTCTGGTCCAGGGGGCAGATGTATGGAATCTGGAGGTCATGCCAGATAAGTATCTGGAGGTCATGCCACCATAAGTAACGTATGCGATGTGATTATGACACTCCATGTCCATACATCTGCTCCCTGGGCCAGGCTCTGACTGATGATGAATTTATAAGGCATGGTTCCTGGTCAGTCATTGGTATCTAATTTAGACAGCATTTGTACCTACACTGAGAGCAGTGATACACTGAGCAGTGTTGGTTAGTTTTCTCCTGCTCAAGGCGGATCCAAATGAATCTCTGTCAGAGAATGTTTGAATGACTGCCCTGACCCAGGTTGGAAACTGTCTGGTCAGATTCAGGAGCAGGCCAGTGCCTCACTCAGTGCCACAGGCAGCTGCGAGGTCCAGTAGCACTGTACCCAAATTCAGGCCTTTTGGAATCCACTTTTAATGTTGGTCATGATGTAAAGTCATGAGTTTACTGATCTGAACAATGATCAGGAGTTAGCCATGTTTGTGAATTGTGCAATAATAAGGTATGAGCTACAATTATTCAACTGAACAATAACTGCATCATCTCTGAAAACAATTAAGTTGATTCCACATTGATGGAATTAAAATATAAACACGAAAAATCTTTTATTGTACAAAAGTAAGGAATCACATTTTGTTTTGTATCGAAAACGAACGGGTCTGGCTATTTTGGTGATCACAATTACACATTGAATCTCAGTATTCAAATACATACATTGTCGCTCTATCAGTTACAAAGTGGCTGACCTCTGATTGATTGCATATTCAGATTGAACAAATGATCGAAAAATCAAATAGACTTACAACTCTTACACATTTAAATATAATCAATCGATTTAATTTCTCACCTGAAATATGTGAGCTTCAGCTATTTGCCAACAATTCTATTAGTTTTAAAATAATGATGGAAAAGGATAGACTCGATGCAAATGTTAATGTTCTAAATTGGAGAAATGCCAATTTTGATGGGATTAGGCAATAACTTTCAAAAGCTGATGGCAGCAGATGTTCGCAGGGAAAGGGATGGCAGGAAAATGGAAAGCCTTCAGAAATGAGATAACGAGAGTCCAGAGACAATATATTCCTGTTAGGATGAAATGAAAGGCTGGTAGGTGTAGAGAGTACTGAATGGAGAAAGTGAGGACTGCAGATGCTGGCGATCAGAGCTGAAAATGTGTTGCTTGAAAAGCGCAGCAGGTCAGGCAGCATCCAGGGAACAGGAGAATCGACGTTTCGGGCACAAGCCCTTCTTCAGGAATAAGGAAAGTTTGTCCAGCAGGCTAAGTTAAAAGGTAGAGAGGAGGGACTTGGGGAGGGGCGTCGGAAATGTGATAGGTGGAAAGAGGTGAAGGTGAGGGTGATAGGTCAGACTGGGGTGGGGGCGGAGAGGTCAGGAAGAAGATTGCAGGTTAGGAAGGCGGTGCTGAATTCGATGGATTTGACTGAGACAAGGTGGGGGGAGGGGAAATGAGGAAACTGGTGAAATCCGAGTTCATCCCTTGTAGTTGGAGGGTTCCTAGGCGGAAGATGAGGCGCTGTTCCTCCAACCGTCGTGTTGTTGTGGTCTGGCGATGGAGGAGTCCAACGACCTGCATATCCTTGGTGGAGTGGGAGGGGGAGTTGAAGTGTTGAGCCACAAGGTGGTTGGGTTGGTTGGTCCGGGTGTCCCAGAGGTGTTCTCTGAAACCCTCTGCAAGTGGTGAACTCGGATTTGACCAGTTTCCTCATTTCCCCTCCCCCCCACCTTGTCTCAGTCAAATCCATCGAATTCAGCACCGCCTTCCTAACCTGCAATCTTCTTCCTGACCTATCCACCCCCACCCCAGTCTGACCTATCACCCTCACCTTGACCTCTTTCCACCTATCACATTTCCGACGCCCCTCCCCCAAGTCCCTCCTCCCTACCTTTTATCTTAGCCTGCTGGACAAACCTTCCTCATCCTGAAGAAGGGCTTGTGCCCAAAACGTCGATTCTCCTGTTCCCTGGATGCTGCCTGACCTGCTGCGCTTTTCAAGCAACACATTTTCAGCTCTAGAGAGTAGTGAATGACTAAAGAAATTGAGGGCCTGGTTAAGAAAAAAGAGGAAGCATTTGACATGTACAGGCAGGATAGGTCGAGTGAATCCTTACAAGAGTATAAAGGCAGGAGGAGTATACGAGAGAGCGAAGTCAGGAAATCAAAAAGGGGACATGAGATGGTTTTGGAAAATAGATTTAGGGAGAATCCAAAATGACTTTACAAATACATTGAGGACAAAAGGGTAAATAGGGAGAGAATAGAGCTCTCAAAGTTCAGCAAGACAGCCTTTGTGTGGAGCTGCAGGAGTTAGGGGAGATACTAAATGCTATTTTGTATCAGTGTTTACTCAGGAGAAGGACATGGGCGAGGTAGATATACAGAGAAATAGATGGTGACATCTTAAAAAATGTTCATATTACAGAGGAGGAAGTGCTGATGTCTTGAAATGCATAAATGCATGAATAAATCCCCAGGACGCGATCGATCAGGTGTAGCTTAGAACTCTGTGGGAAGCTAGAGAACTGATTGCTGGGACTCTTGCAGAGATCCTTGTACCATTGATAGCCACAAGTGAGGTGCCAGAAGACTGGAGGTTGGCGAACGTGGTGCCAGTGTTTAAGAAAAGTGGAACGGACAAGTCAGGGAACTATAGACCAATGAGACTGACGTCAGTGGAGGGCATGTTGTTGCAGGGAATCCTGAGGGACAGGATGAACATGTATTTGGAAAGGCAAAGACTGATTAGGGATAGTCAACATGGCTTTGTGTGTGGAAAATGATGTCTCAGTAACTTGATTGAAGTTTTTGCAGAAGTAACGAAGAGGATTGATGAGAGCAGAGCGGTGGACGTGATATATATGGACTTCAGTAAGGCATTCGATATGGTTCCCCATGGGAGACTGGTTAGCAAGGTTAGATTTCATTGGAGTACAGGGAGAACTAGCCAGTTGGATACAGAACTAGCTAAAAGTAGAAGACAGAGGCTGGTGGTGGAGTGTTATTTTTCAGATTGGAGGCATGTGACCAGTGGAATGTCAAAGAATCAGTGTTGGGCCCACTACTTTTTGTCATTTATGTAAATGATTTGCATGTGAGTATAAGAGGTATAGTTAGCAAATTTGCTGATGACACAAAAATTGGAGGTGTAGTGGAAAGCGAAGAAGGTTACCTCAGATTACAAGAGGATCTTGATCACATGGGCCAATGGGCTGAGGAGTGGCAGATGGAGTTTAATTTAGATAAATGTGAGATGCTGCATTTTGGGAAAGCAAATCTTAGCAGGGCTAATACTCTTAATGGTGAGGTCCAATGGAATTTTGCTGAACAAAGAGACCGTGGTGTGCAGGTTCATTGTTTCTTGAATGTAGAGGAACAGGTAGGTTGGTTAGTGAAGAAGGCATTTTGTATGTTTTCCTTAATTGGTCAGAGCATTGAGTACAGGAATTGCGAGGTCATGTTGCAGCTGTACAGGACATTGGTTAGGCGACCATTGGAATATTGCGTGCAATTCTGTTCCCCTTCATATCGGTAGGATGTTGTGAATCTTGAAAGTGTTCTAAGAAGATTTACAAGGATGTTGCCAAGGTTGGGGGGTTTGAGCTATCGCTGGTGGTTGAATAGGCTATGGCTATTTTCCCTGGAACTTTGGAGACTGAGGCGTGACCTTAAAGAGGTTTATAAAATCATGAGGGCCATGAATGGGGAGAGAGACAAGGTCATTTCCCTGGTGTGGGGGAGTCCAGAACTAGAGGGCATAGAGTTAGGTTGCAAAGGAAAAATATAAATGAGATGCAAGGTGCAACTTTTTCACACAGAGGGTGGTTTGTGTATGGAATGAGCTGCTAGAGGAAGTGGTGGAAGTTAGTACAATTGCAACATTTAGATGGTGTCTGGATAGGTATATGAATAGAAAGGATTGAGAGGGATATGGGCTGAGTGCTGGCAGGTGCGACTAGATTGGGTTGTGTTATCTGGTCGGCATGGACAGGTTGGACCGAAGGAACTGTTTCCATGCTGTACATCTCTTTGACTCTGTGACTGTAATTTAGAAATGACAATAATTTGATATGTACTGTTAAATAAATGGTTTATATCATTAAATTGTAGCATACAATAAGTTGAAAGCTTGCTATTTTTAGAATGATTGATCAAGAACAAAGAACATTCCAACACAGGAACAGACCCTTCGGCCCTCCTAGACTGTGCTGATCCAGATCCTCCTATTTTCTAAACGTGCCACCTATTTTCTAAGAGAATGTATCCCTCTGCTCCCTGCCCATTCATGTATCTGTCAGATACATCTTAGATAACGCTATTCTACCTGCCGCGATC
Source organism: Chiloscyllium plagiosum (assembly GCF_037043375.1). NCBI lineage: Eukaryota > Metazoa > Chordata > Chondrichthyes > Orectolobiformes > Hemiscylliidae > Chiloscyllium > Chiloscyllium plagiosum. Next base: position 53,605,198 of record NW_028270186.1, on the reverse strand, counting down.
TCCTCTGCTGGTAACACTTTCCAGGCTGTCACCACCATATGTGGAAAGAACTTCCCACATATATCTACCCTAAACCCTTCCCCTCTCACTTTGAACCCATGAGTCCTAGTAATTGAGTTCCAAAATCTGGGGAAAAAGCTTCTTGCTATCCACCCTGTCTATATCTCTCTTGATTTTGTAGACCTCACCCTTTGTCTTTATAATTAATATAATCCTAATCTACTCAATCTTTCTTCATAACCAGCACCCTCCATACCAGGCAACACCCTGGTGAAGCTACTCTGCACTCTATTCAAAGCATCCACATCATTTTGGTAACGTGGTGACCAGAAATATATGCAGTATTTCAAATGCGGTGAAACCAAAGTCCTATGCAACTGTAACATGACCTGCCAACGTTTGGACTCAACAGCTGATCCAATGAAGGAAAGCATACCTTATTTTGCCTTGACCAGTTTACTGACCTGCGTTGCCACCTTCAGGAAACAACGGACCCAGGTCTCACGAAATATCAATTTTCCCCAAGACTTTCCCGTTTCCTGTATTATTGCTCTTGAACTGGATCTTCCAAAATGCATCGCCTCACATTTGCACAGTCTGAACTCCATCTGCCATTTCTGTGCCCATCTCTCCAAACTATCTATATTCTGCTGCATTCTCTGACATTCCCCTTCACTATCTGCTACTCCACCAATCTTGGTGTCATCTGCAAACTTGCTAATCAGGCAACCGATACCTTCCTCCAAATCATTGACATATATCACAAACAACAGTGGTCCCAGCGCAGATCGCTGTTGCATACCACTTGTCATAGGTCTCCATTTTGAGAAATCCCCTTCCACTACTACTCTCTGTCTCCTGTTGGCCAGCCAGTTCTCTATCCACCTAGATAAAACATTCTGGACCCCATACGGCATCACCTTCTCCATCAGCCTACTCTGGAGAACCTAATAAAACACCTTACTCAAGTCCCTCAGTATCTTCTCCAGAAGCTTCCCTACCACTGATCTGAGGCTCGCCAGTCTATAAATACCTGGATAATTCCCGCTATCCTTCTTAAGCAAGGAGACAGCATTAGCAATGCTCCAGTCCTCCGAGACCTCACCCATGTACAAGGGTCCTGCAAAGATATTTGTTAAAGCCCCAGTTATTTCCTCGCTCACATCCCTCAGTAACCTGTGGTAGATCTCATCCAGACCTGGGAGTTTGTCTACATTTCTACCTTTTAGAATATCCAACACTTCCGCCCTCTTTGTGTCGACTTGACCCAGAGTATGCAAAGATCTATCCCTAACCTCAACATCCATCATGTCCCTCTCCTTGGTGAATACAGATGCAAACTATTCGCTAAGAATCTCACCCATTTTCTGACTCCATGCATAACTTTCTTCCTTTGTCTTGTGTGGGCCAAATAGTTCTCGAGTTACCCTCTTGTTGCTTATATATGAAACGTAGTCTTTGGGATTTTCCTCAATCCTGTTTGCTAAAGTTATCTCATGACCACTTTTAGTCCTCTTAATTCCTCAATATTAACTGTGAAATGTGGTTCGTGTAAAGAAAATAAACATTTGTTCGTGCGAGTGGGAACTCAGACCTTTTCAAACTGTTTTGTGCCAAAAAATATTTGAAATCCATCTCGGTGCAAATAAAAAGCAAGAGAAGAAACATCTTGGGAAGAGGAATTTTCAGCCACTGTCCCCCCAAAGTACCTCTGAGATAGAATATTGTGAGGGCTTGTAACAGGGGCACAATTTTAACTATGGGTGTTTTGAACATGCAAATTGACTCAATTAATCAACTTGACAGTGATATCCTCGAATAAAAATTCATGGAGTGTATGAGAGATTATTTCTGAGAGCAGGATGGCATGGAACCAACCAGAGAATGGGCTAATTTAGATTTGATATTATGTAACAAGAAAGGATTGGTGGATGAGCTTTGACTTGGAAGGAGTAAACACAACATGCTGGAGTTTCACATTCATATTGAAAGAGTGAAGACTGAGTCATACATGAGAGTTTTAGTGTTAGGCAATGGTAATTATACTAGCCTAAGGAAGGATTTGGCCTGGGTGGACTGGGGGGTGGGTGGAGGTGGGAGAAAAGAATAGTCAAAGGCAGGCAGATGAAGAAATTTGGCAAGTAATTAGGGAGATACTGAAGGCCGAACAGGAGTTGCATAACAGGACAAAAAAAATCATTCATATCTTGATAAGGAAGTCAAGGATAACATGAAGGCTAATCCTAGTGTATGTCATACTGCACACGTTAGTCACGCTATGGAGGATTGGGCAAGTCAGTGGCCTCATGGTGTTATAACTGAATTCTTATGTGATAAGCCCAGATAAGGTTCTGGTGACCTGGGTCCAAAACCTGCCACAGCAAGTAGGGGAGCTTGAATTCAAATCTGGAATTAAGAGACTGATAGTGGTTATTAATCGATTGCCAAGAAAAACCCACCTGGTTCACTAATGTCCTTTAGGTAAGGAAACTGCCATCTTTATTATAGATTCACCACTCTCAGGCTGAAGGCCTTTCTGACCGGACGGGCCACCTGAAAGAATAATCTTACAACGGGCAATAATAAATTTACCATGGAGTTACAAAAATGAACAATTATTAAAGCATGCTGTGAAATGAACCCCAGCTTTGACTAAAGTCTCCGTGCTAATCCACATGGTGCAGAATACAGACAGGCTGCAGATACTCACAGACGGTTTGCAAACAAACCTGAAACTACAGATCCTGTAATACTCACCTGAAGTTGGACCTGAATGGGACAATGGAATGTTGCCCTTGAGCCAACCCATGGTTGAGTCTGATTGATCAGGGTAAATGAACCTGATCATTCCATTGACAGATCCTCCTTACCTTCCAAAAAGGGTGTGAAGACTTGGAAGGATAAGAATCACCACAAATCCCCACACAGTGCAGTAACTGGAGAATAACCAGGGAAAGAGAAGACATCTCCAAGATCATCAGAAGAACAAGAAGACATCAGCAAGTCGAGCCCGGTCAACTTCTAATGGGGTGGTTTGTGATCATCCAAAGTTAAGTTAAAGCATAAGATAATGTGTAACGTTTATCATTGCGTTATAATACGTTTTATTGTTCTATATTAATTGTGACCAATAAACAACTATTGTTTGTAAGAGTTAACTCGGTTCTTTTGCTGAATATAAGATTTCAATCACACTGTGCACCAGATACAACACCTTCCTAATTGCTGACTGAACCTACAAGTTTATCTAGAGACAATCCTTAACTGGAACTCGCAACTCTCTTTGTACTTCAGCCTTCTGATTTTTCTCTCCACTTACAAAGTAGTCTATGCCTGTATTATTCCTACTAATGTGCATCATCTCGCACTTTCCCAAGTTGTACTCCATCTGCCACTTCTTTGCCCACTCTCGTAATAGTTATTCATTTTCTCATCTATTATTTGTTCCACACGACTATCTCTCCAGCGTCATTTTCCAGTGCCCCAATATCCACTTCTGCTTCTCTTTTGCCTTTTATATGTCTAAAGAAACTCTTACAGTTGTCCTTTATATCACTGGATAGCTTAACCTTATATTTAATCTTCTCCGTCCTTATTTCTTATTTTGTTGCCATCTGTTCATCTTTGAAGCTTCCAAATCTTCTGGTTTCGCACTGCTATTTGCTATGTTATCTACTTTCTATTTTCCTTTTACCCTAGCCATGCCTGTCCCAGTCATCCATTGTTGCCTCCATCTCGCTGTGCAATGCATCTTTTACCTCGGGATAAATCTCTGCTGTGACTCCAAACTTGCTCTGAGAAACTCCCGCCATTATTGTTCCACTGTCTTTCCTGCTCGGCTCCTCTCCCAGTCAATTCTATCCAGCTCCTCCCTTGTGTCTTTGAAGGTGTCTTTAGTTAGCTGTAATATTAACTCCGATTCTACGTTCTCCCTCTAAAATTGAAGAGTAGGTTCAATCATAGTAAGATCACTGCCTCCGAAGGTTCCTTCACCTTAAGCTTCCTTATCAAGTCTGCCTCACTGCACAGCTCTAAATCCAGTATTGCCTGTTCCTTTGTTGCCTGCACCATAAGCTGCTCCAAAAAGCCATCTTGTAGACATTCCACAAATTCCTTTCCTTGCAAACCACTACCACTGATTTTCCCAGTCCACCTGCATATTGAAATCCCCCCAGTCACTGTAACTTTGCCTTTTCTACATATCGTTTCTATCTCCTCGTCTATCATGCGCCCCAGCTTCTGACGATGATTTGTCGACCTGTACATAACTCCAACTACGGGTTTTCACCTTTATGGTTCCTCAATTCTACCCAGACACATTCCACACCATCTGACTCTATTTTAAGTAATGGAACTGAGTGATGCGACTGCAAAACACTTTAGCATTGTCTCAAATTTATAGTTTAGACATGAAGTAACAATATTTCATTGTCAATTACTTTGCAATATGGCCACAGTGTATTTCTTTGGCCAAATATTCTGTCTTTATTACGGAAGAATACAAACTTCAGCGTGGGTTTCCTCCTGGTGCTCCGGTTTCCTCCCACAGTCCAAAAATGTGCAGGTTAGGTGAATTGGCCATGCTAAATTGCCCGTAGTGTTAGGTGAAGGGGTAAATGTAGGGGAATGGGTCTGGGTGAGTTGCGCTTCGGCGGGTCGGTGTGGACGTTTTGGGCCGAAGAGCCTGTCTTCACACTGTAACTGATCTAAAAAAAACTTGAAACTGTTCGAGAAGGAAGATATGAAGAGGACATGAGTCTATAAGGAGATTAAGGTGGGTCAAGTGAACAGGCAAGTATTGGTGTATGGAACATAGTAGGACAAATGTGTCTGTGCTAAAAGATATTGGCGGGATGAATGGAAACGTAATGTCTTATTTCAGTGGAGAGAAAGGCTTTAGGCACAGAGGAACCAGGCACTTGGGTTACAAAATAAAAAATGTACTTGTACATCAAGGTTTTCGGGAGGTAAGACAAATGTTGAAACTTTCTGAAACAGAATACATTTAAAAGTTGGGACGATTTTGTACAGATTTACAATGTAGTGGTGCAACCACATCGAGAGAGCGATGGCCACAATGATGTGAAATGCAATCCAGAGAAGATTCACTCAGCTGACTCCTGGGAGGAGCGTTCATTTCAGGAGGAAATCTTGAAATGACTGGCTCTGGACCTGCTGGGGTTTAGGCGAACAACATGTGGTCTTGCTTAACCTCAAAATATTCCAAGCAGTCTTTCAAGTTGAATTCTAAAACAATATTTCAGCTTGTGTGAGAGATTTCCATGAGTGGATGGAGAGTAAAACAGAAAAATGTCTCTGTTAAGAAGATGGTGATTTGGTGTCATCCTCTCAGAGTGTTGTGTCTTTGTACAATTCTCTTCCCAGATAGCGATGGAGGATAAGGCATTGAATATTCCTCAGGCAGAGACAGGCAGATTCTTGACTAAGAATGATGCACGAACATTGTAAGGGCAAATGAGGAATGTGAGATTGAGGTCACAATCAGATCATCCACGACCTTATCACATGATGGAGTTGTTTTGATTCCTGACTCCTGATGCTCGGTTTTACATTTCTGTTGTCTTTAGATACTGAAAATAAAATAACACAGTTCTCACAATTTCAAAGAGAGCGACAAATCTTCAGATCAACAAAATGCCCTTGTTGTTTAATAATTATTAGAAAATCGGATTGTCATTTTAGTTCATTTGGGATGTTAATGGAGCCAGACCAGTATTAATTGCACTTGGGAAGTTCCAGTCCAGTTGATGTTGGTCCATCCAAGTGGCTGTTGGGAGGGAGTGCCAGCAGTGCATCTCATGTGCCGGTTTAACTGGGAGTAAATATTACTGGTGAGGAACAACTCGCAGGATAACAGACTCTTTGTCAATACGAATATGTGGGAAGGAATTTATTTGTCTTCAGAGAAATAACAACCTTACATGAGAAGTCTATGTAATAATGAAGTGAAGTCTGTTTCTATGTTATTGGTGAACTTAAAATAATGGTGTCAAACAGCTGGAATAATGTTGATGCTGTGTTGGACGATTCTTACACTGAGCATGTGAATTATCCGGGATGATTTCAGAGATGGCTGGGCTGTCCTAGGTCGAGTAAGTGTTGATACTCCATGGGTTGATGCTTGTTTGTAATCTCACCACTTACTGAGCACAGTTCGTTGGAACAAATCAAGTCCAATTGGTTGCTGCTTCAGAATATATCTGACATTTCATGGCTGCCACCACATGGAATCATGTAATAAAGACAAGGCCCGTCGGGTCTGCACCACCCAGTGCTGATACAAGTGTTTTATAATGTTTGTGAGGTTACCTTCCTGAACCATCCTCCCAGGCAATGCATTTTTGACACATATCATGCTCTGGATTCGAAACAGATTTCACAAATCCTCTGTTAGTATATTCTCTTTGACTTCAAACGTATTTCCCATTGTTTTTGACCCTTTGACTAAAGGGAATAGTTGTTGTCTGTTCACTCATCCCATACTTCTCAAGCTATAATACACCTCTGTCAGGTTCACCCCTCACCTTTCTCTGCTCCAAAAGCAAATCTAAACTATCTTCATGGTTTGTGTTCTCCCTTGTCTTGTTACATCTTCCAAAGTTCAGCATCTCACACATTTCACATTTACCTTTTATCAGTCATTGATCTGGCCATCTGAAAATATGTTTGTACCCTCCTGTAACCAACACGTTCCTGCTCACTGTGACCCACCTGGATAATCATTGTGTCATCTACAACATTGTTTATCATCCTCTAACATCCCCCCCCCCAACTACATATACCACATTCTTATCATCACAATTTATGAATTTCAGAAACAAACCTTGATTTTCTTCTTGTTCTAACGATGTGGTTGCAGAATTGGGAATTCCAGTCTCTTGTTTTTCCTATTTACACCTGAATTTACACCGTGAATCAGTTGAGGTATTTTGTGAGGGAGCCACAAACAGTATTTTAGACATGGAGCTGAATTCTGCTTTGATACTCCGCCCGTCTGCATGTATTATTCATAATGCTTGGGCATAATTAACCTTCGACTCGCGTTTGGCACCTTGCCCTGCAGCATTTTCATTTTACGTGGGCCTGCAGCTTATTCTTTACAACATTCGCTGCAATAGTCAGAGCTGAAAGAACTTTTTTCATCTGCAGGATGGACACAGGCTCATTCATTATTTTTGTTTCAAAGAGCTAGCGCAATGATGATAAAGATTGAATTAAATTCTGGATTATAAACACACTATAGAAGATCAATTCACATTCTCATGTTTACACTGAATTGGAAGCAAATTAAAAGAACAAATACCCACCGTTCAGAATATTGTTTGAAAAGTGATGCCATGTTGAAATAATGCATTAAGGAAGACCATGCACCAATTTTCTTTTGAATATTGCAAGGACATTGTTCAAACAAACAGTGTTCTTGAATTTCGTTCCTTATTCTCCCAACTGATCTGCCCGTGTAGTTTGAGGTGAGATCAGAGTGACTTCCCTTTCAATCGAAGCAGGACTTGACTGAAGGTGGAATCAAGGACCCTGAACAAAACTGTGATTAATGGGAATTTGAGAACATTCTGCACTGGGAATGGGAACAAGAGAAAAATCAGTCTCTGAAAGGTATCTTCCAAGTTGCATGTCATCCTGACTGGGGACTAATTTGCTGGTCCTTCACAAGTATTTGTTAAAAATCTTGGAATGCCCCTACAAACAGCTCTGTCTGGATCTGCATCACTTTGGATTGAAGAGGTAAAACAGGGCAAGTCTGTGTCACTTATTCCAGAGCCATTGGGGATGACAAATAAACTCTACCCTTGCTAGTGCCTTCCAAAACCCTGGATGAATATGTCTTGTTAAAATACAAAGATATTTTACGTTTTCATAGATATAAGGAAACTCTCGGAAAGGTAAGATCTTGCTGGATGAGTACGATGCCAGTGACATCAGGAGCATGATAAGACATTGTTAACAACTGGGATCAGTACTTCAATCAGTTACTTTCAGAGGATTGATCATGTGATGTCATGACCACCAAGTTCAACATTTTCATAATGCAATATGACAATGGCAATAAACTATCGGTATTTGGGGAGCTGTCAGGCACATAGTTTTTCATTTTTCATTCAAAAACCATAACCAAGTTCTTGAGCGTCAACAGAAATGGCAGCTTCGCTGTTCCCTTTCAGATCAGACAAATATCCACTGTCCAGAAGAGTAATTAAGTTGAAAGCGCAGGAAAACATTTGCAGGTTCTGAACAGAGAGAAACACAATTAACTTTTTGATTCCAATATGAGTTTTTCAGAAGAGGATCGTATCAGACTCAATATGCTGCCTCTGTTTCTACCTCCAGATCCTGACTCATCTGTGTCGTTTTGTCACTGTTTACTGTTTAGAACATAGAACATAGAACAGTACAGCACAGAACAGACCCTTCAGCCCACGATGTTGTGCCGACCATTGATCCTCATGTGAGGTAAACCTAATGTACGAACTCTCAAATTTCTGTGACCATATGCATGTCCAGCAGTCTATTAAATATCCCCAATGACCTCGCTTCCACAACTGCTGCTGGCAATGCATTCCATGCTCTCACAACTCTCTGCGTAAAGAACCCGCATCTGACATCTGCTCTATACTTTCCGCCAAAAAGCTTAAAACTGTGACCCCTCGTGTTAACAATTGCTGCCCTGGGAAACGGTTTCTGACTATCGACTCTATCTATGCCTCTCATTATCTTGTACACTTCAATTAGGTCCCCTCTCTTCCTTCTTTTCTCCAATGAAAAAAGTCCGAGCTCAATCAACCTCTCTTCGTAAGATAAGCCCTCCAGTCCAGGCAGCATCTTGGTAAACCTCCTCTGAACCCTCTCCAAAGCATCCACATCTTCCCTATAGTAGGGCGACCAGAACTGGACACAGTATTCCAAGTGCGGTCGAACCAAAGTTTTATAGAGCTGCAACAAGATCCCACGGCTCTTAAACTCAATCCCCCTGTTAATGAAAGCCAAAACACCATATGATTTCTTAACAACCCTGTCCACATGGGTGGAAATTTTAAGGGATCTATGTACCTGCACACCAAGATCCCGCTGTTCCTCCATACTGCCAAGAATCCTGCCTTTAATCCTTTACTCAACTTTCAAGTTCGATCTTGCAAAATGCATCACCTCCCATTTATCCAGTTTGAATTCCATCTACCACCTCTCAGCCCATCTCTGCATCCTGGCAATGTCATGCTGCAGCCTACAACAGTCCTGTATACTGTCAATGATACATCCAACCTTTGTGTCCTCTGCAAACTTGCTGACCCATCCTTCAATCTCCTCATCCAAGTCATTTATAAAAATTACAAAGAGTAGAGGCCCAAGAACAGAGCCCTGTGGAACACCACTCACCACTCACTTCCAGGCAGAATATTTTCCTTTCACTACGGCGGCACTACACCTTTCACTACACCGTGGGCGGCACGGTGGCATAGTGGGCGGCACGGTGGCACAGTGGTTAGCACTGCTGCCTCACAGCGCCAGAGACCCGGGTTCAATTCCCGCCTCAGGCGACTGACTGTGTGGAGTTTGCACGTTCTCCCCGTGTCTGTGTGGGTTTCCTCCGGGTGCTCCGGTTTCCTCCCACAGTCCAAAGATGTGCAGGTCAGGTGAATTGGCCATGCTAAATTGCCCGTAGTGTTAGGTAAGGGGTAAATGTAGGGGTATGGGTGGGTTGCGCTTCGGCGGGTCGGCGTGGACTTGTTGGGCCGAAGGGCCTGTTTCCACACTGTATGTAATCTAATCTAATTAAATAAATAAAAAAAAAATCTACCACTCGCTGTCTTCTGTCGACCAGCCAATTCTGTATCCAGACAGCTAAATTTTCCTGTATCCAATTCCTCATGACCTTCTGAACGAGCCTACCATGGGGAACCTTATCAAATGCCTAACTGAAGTCCAGATACACAACATGAGCTCGACCCTCATCAACTTGTCTAGTAACATCCTCAAAGAACTCAATAAGATTTGTGAGGCATGACCTGCCCCTCACAAAGCCGTGCTGAACTGCCTTTAATCAAGCCATGCTCTTCTAGATGGTCATAAATCCTATCCCTCAGAATCCTTTCTAACACCTTGCAGATGACAGACGTGAGGCTGACTGGTCTGTAATTTCCGGGGATTACCCTATTTCCTTTCTTGAAGAGAGGAATTACATTTGTCTCCCTCCAGTCCTCTGGTACGAATCCAGTGGAGAGCGAGGATGCAAAGATCTTCGCAAGTGGAGAAGCAATCACATTTCTCGCTTCCCATAGCAGCCGAGGACAAGTCTGGTCTGGCCCTGGCGACTTGTTAATATTAATGTTTGTCAAAATTTTCAACACATCCGCGTTCTCAATCGATCTGTTGCTGCATGATTACCTGCTCCTCAATGGTTTCATTCACTACAAGGTCCTTTTCTTTCGTAAAGACAGAAGCAAAAAAACTCATTTAGGGCTTCCCCTACCTCCTCAGACTCTATACACAAGTTCCCTATGCTATCCCTGATCGGCCCTACTCTTTCTTTGATCATTCTCTTATTCCTCAGATATGTGCAAAATGCCTTTAGATTCTCTCTAATCCTTCCTGCCAAGCCTTTTTCCTGCCCCCTCCTGGCTCTCCTCAGGCCATTTTTGAGCTCCTTCCTCGCCTGCCTGTAATCATCTAGAGCTGAGCAAGACCCTTGCTTCCTCCACCTTATGTAAGCTGCCTTCTTTCTTTTGACGAGAAGCTCCTCCGCTCTCGTCATCCAAGGTTCCTTTATCTTACCCCTTCTTGCCTGTCTCAAAGGAACACATTTGTGCATCACTCGCAACAACTGTTCCTTAAACCGTCTCGACATGTCTATAGTGCCCTTTCCATGGAACAATTGCTCCCAGTCCATGCTTCACAACGCAGTCTGATAGTATCATAGTTTTCTTTTCCCCAACTAAATATCCTCCCATTGTGCCTGCTTCTCTCCTTCTCCATGGCGATATAGAATATGAGGCAGTTGTGCTCCCTATCACCAAATTGCTCTCCCACCGCAAGATCTGACACCTGCCTCAGCTCATTGCCGAGCACTAAATCCAAAATGTCCTTTCCCTTCGTCGGCCTGTCAACATACTGTCTCACAGTACCAGGGACCCGGTTTGTGGGGAGGGGGAGGAGGGCTGGTGTCTCAGTGGTGAGCACGGCTGTCTCACAGTACCAGGGACCCGGTTTGTGGGGAGAGGGAGGAGGGCTGGTGTCTCAGTGGTGAGCACGGCTGTCTCACAGTACCAGGGACACTGTTTGGGGGGGAGTGGGAGGGGGGCATGGTGTCTCAGTGGTTAGCACGGCTGTCTCACAGTACCAGGGACCCGGTTTGGGGGGGGGCGGGGGAGGGGACATGGTGTCTCAGTGGTTAGCACGGCTGTGTCACAGGACCAGGGACCCGGTTTGTGGGGAGGGGGAGGGGGCTGGTGTCTCACTGCCTTTGACATCTTCCAAAACCTTTCTCCAAACACCTTAAAATTATGCTCCACTCAGTGGTTAGCACGGCTGTGTCACAGTACCATGGGCACGGTTTGGGGGGGAGGGGGAGTGGGGGCATGGTGTCTCAGGGGTTAGCACGGCTGTGTCATAGTACCGGGGACCCGGTTTGAGTGTTGGGGGTGAGGAATTGGGACATGGTGTCTCAGTGGTTAGCACGGCAGTCTCACTGTACCAGGGACCTGGTTTGGGGGGGCGGGGGAGGGGGCATGGTGTCTCAGTGGTTAGCATGGCTGTGTCACAGTACCAGGGACCTGGTTTGGGGGTGGGGGAGGGGGCATGGTGTCTCAGTGGTTAGCAAGGCTGTCTCACAGTACCAGGGTACCTGATTGGGGGTGGGGGAGGGGGGGCATGGTGTCTGAGTGGTGAGCACGGCTGTCGCTCAGTACCAGGGACCCAGTTTTGGGGGAGGTGGAGGGGGCATGTTGTCTCAGTGGTTAGCACGGCTGTGTCACAGGACCAGGGACCCGGTTTTGGGGGAGGGGGAGGGGGCATGATGTCTCAGTGGTGAGCACGGCTGTCTCTCAGTACCAGGGACCCAGTTTTGCGGGAGGTGGAGGGGGCATGGTGTCACAGTGGTTAGCACGGCTGTGTCACAGGACCAGGGACCCGGTTTGGTGGGAGGGGGAGGGGGCTGGTGTCTCACTGCCTTAGACATCTTCCAAAACCTTTCTCCAAACACCTTAAAATTATGCTCACCTCGTGACAACCATTTCTACCCTGGGAAGAAGTCTTTGGCTATTTACTCTGTCTGTCACTCTCACCATCTTGTTCAGCTCTATCAAGTTACCTCTTATCCTTCTTTACTCCAATGAGAAAAGCCATAGCTCCCTCAACCTTTCTTCATAAGACAAGCCCTCTAGTCCAGGCAGCATCCTGGTAAATCTCCTCTACACCCGCTCTACAGCTTCCACATCTTTTCTATAATGAGGCGATCAGAACGTCACAAATGTGGTCTCACCAGGGTTTTATAGACCTCTAGCATAATCTCCCGGCTCTTAAACTGAGTCCCGCTGCTAATGAAAGACAGCACAATATACGCCTTCTTCACAACCCTATCAACTTAGGTGGCAACTAAGACACCGACAGACATGGACCCCAAGATTCGTTTGTTCCTCCACACTGCTACGAATCCTGCACTTGACCCAGTAATCTGCATTCAAATTCGACTTCCAAAATGAATCCCTTCACAAAATAGGAAATTGGAACAGAATTAGGCCATTTAACCCCTTGGATCTGCTGAGCCATTTGATCACGGTTAAAATGTTTCTCAGCCACATTCACCTGCCTTCATCAACTGACCATTGATTCCCTTATTCATGAAAAACGTACTTATCTCTATCTTAAAAAAACACTGTTTCTGTGTGCGGGCGTGTGCATGTGTTTGTGTGTAAGTGTCCATATCTGTATGTATATGTGTTGTGTGTTTAATGTGTCTATGTATGTTTGTGTGCATCTCTGTGAAATGATGGCTCTGTGGGTTTGGGGGTAATACCATTGAAATTGAGATAAACCCCTACTCCCCTTCTCCACCTCCACGTCTGTCTCTATTAAGGTTATATTCATACAATGCCACGCTCTGCTGGTCTCCCCATGCCACTGCACAAGTGTCAGTTTTTTTCCTCTCTCTCAGAGGACATCAAATACTGCTAATCTCTCACATTGCACGGCTGTTTGGTTTTACAAATATCGCTGGAGGCACAGAACAGTTTTGTTTGATACCTAGATATATTACCACCACCGCTGGGTCGGTTTCAGGACTTTTCAATCCTTTCTCACTTACACCTTGTAGGGGTGAATTATAAAATATTTCAATTTAAAGAACATGTAATACATTCATCGCATCACCTTACAAATGGTTTGGTCAGAATTGCTTGGTTGCAGTTGCAGTGAAAATACTCTTTAAGGTGTACACTTTGTGGATACTTGGCAGTGTAGAGGAATAGATGGATCTTGGGTTCCATGTCCACAGATCCACAAAGTTGCCACGCAAATTGATGTAGTTGTTGAGAAGGCGCAAGGTGTGTTGGCTTTCACAAGCCGGGGAACTGAGTTTCGTAGCTGTGATGTTACATGAACAAGGGAATAACTTTTGCCAACCTCCTATGATCTGGCACGAATCCAGTGGACAGTGATGATACAAAGATCATCGCAAAACACACAGCAATCTCTTCTCTCGCTTCCTATAGTATCCTCGGTTTATTTCCCAGCTGGCCAAGAAGATTTGTCTATCCTTGTGATTCTCAAAATTTTCAGCACATCCTCCTGTTCTAGCATATCTGCCTGTTTCACACTGTACCCAAAAACATGAAGGTACCTCTCAGTACTGAATACTGAAGCAAAGCATTCATTAGGGAGCTCCCAGAGGTCCTTAATGAATTTTGCCAGAGCGGTGAGGAGAGAAGGAGAGGTAAGCGAGGGCTGCCGGGAAGGGTGAGTTTCCTGGCGTTAAAGGGACTTACCTCGGGAGTTGGGCTCCATTTGCCGAGAGTTACGAGGGAAGAGCGAAGGACTTCTGGGAAGTCATATATTTGTGTGGTTGTGTTGCCCGATTGTGTGCCAGATTGGGGGGTAAGGTAAGGTAACGAGTTTTTTTTATTCCTTATTTTTTTCAACAGTCTCTTTGGGAATTTAGAATAGTGGGAATGTAAGTTAGGGCGGTTGAATGTTTTTTCTTGCAGAATGTGGGAGATAAGGGTCACCACCATTGTCCCTGCTGACTACATCTGCGGGAAGTTCGCCCAACTCCAGCTGCTCGAAAACTGCGTTAGGGAACTGGAGCTTGAGTTGGATGAACTTCGGATCATTCGGGAGGCAAAGGGGGTTATTAAGAGGAGTTACAGGGAAGTAGTCACTCCTAAGGTATAAGAAAAATGCAAATGGTTTATAGTCGGAGATGGAAAGGGAACCGGCAGGCAGTGCAGGGATCCCCTGTAGCCATTCCTCTCAACAATAAGTATACCATTTTGGATACTGGTGGGGCGGGACTTACCATGGGAGAGCAGTGGGGTAGAGGGCTCTGGCACAGAGTCTGTCCCTGCTGCTCAGAAAGGAAAGGGGAAGAAGAGCAGAGCAGTAGTCACTGGGGACTCCATAGTTAGGGGGACAGATAGGAGGTTCTGTGGGGAGGAGAGACACTCATGGTTGGTCTGTTGCCTCCCAGGTACCGGGGTTCGTGATGTCTCTGATCGTGTTTTTGGGATCCTTAAGGGGGAGGGGGAGCAGCCCCAAGTCATGGTCCACATCGGCACCAACGACATAGGTAGGAAGAGAGATGGGGATTTTAGGCAGAAATTCAGGGAGCTAGGATGGAAGCTTAGAGCTAGGACAAACAGAGTTGTTGGCTGTGGTTTCTTGCCCGTGCCACGTGCTAGTGAGGCAAGGGTTAGGGAGAGAGAGAAGGTGAACACGTGGCTACAGGATGGTGCAAGAGGGAGGGTTTTGGATTCTTGGATAATTGGGGCTCTTTCTGGGTTAGGTGGGACCTCTACAAGCAGGATGGGCTTCATCTGAACTGGAGGGGTACCAATATCCTGGGGTGGGAATTCGCTAAGGCTATTGGGGTGGGCTTAAACTAATCCAGTAGGGGAATGGGAACCAAAATTGTAGTTCGAGTATAGAAAAGGTTGAGAGTAGGGAGTTCCAAAATCAAGTTTCAGGACGCAAGATGGCACCGGCAAGCAAGAGGTTGGTGTGAAGTGTGTCCACTTAAACGCCAGGAGCACCCGGAATAAGGTGGGTGAACTTGCAGCATGGATTTGTACATGGGACTTCAATGTTGTGGCCATTTTGGAGACATGGTTAGAGCATGGACAGGAATAGTTGTTGCAGGTTCCAGGATTTAGATGTTTCAGGAAGAACAGAGAATATGGAAAAAGAGGGGGAAGTGTGGCATTGTTGGTCAAGGACAGTATTACAGTTGCAGAAAGGATGTTTGGGGACTCGTCAACTGAGGTTGTGTGGGCTGAAGTTAGAAACAGGAAAGGAGAGGTCACCCCGTTGGGAGTTTTCTATAGGCCTCCGAATAGTTCCAGAGATGTAGAGGAAAGGATAGCAAAGATGATTCTCGATAGGAGTGACAGAGACAGGTTAGTTGTCATGGGGGACTTCAACTTTCGAAATATTCAACGGGAACACTATAGTACGAGTACTATAGATGGGTCAGTTTTTGTCCAGTGTGTGCAGGAGGGCTTCCTGACACATTATGTAGACAGGCCAACAAGGGGCGAAGCCACATTAGATTTGATACAGGGTAATGAGCCCGGTCAGGTGTTAGACTTGGAAATAGGTGAGCACTTTTTTGATAGCGATCACAATTCTGTTATGTTTACTTTAGTGATAGAAAGGTGTATGTGTATACCACTGGGCGAGAGTTACAGCTGGGGGAAATGCAATAACGATGCCATTAGGCAAGATTTAGGAAGCATATGATGGGGAAGGAAACTGCAGGGAATGGGCACTTTAGAAATGTGGAGCCTATTCAAAAAAAATGCTATTGCGTGTCCTAGATAAGTATGTACCTGTCAGGCAGGGAGGAAGCTGTAGAGCGCGGGAGCCGTAGTTTACGAAAGAAGTGGAATCCCTGGTCAAGAGGAAGAAGGCGGCTTATGTTAGGATGAGATGTGAAGGCTCAGTTGGGGCACTTCAGGGTTACAAGGTAGCCAGGAAAGACATAAAGAGAGAGCTCTGAAGAGCCAGGAGGAGACATGAGAAGTTGTTGGCGGGTAGGATCAGGGTAAACCCCTAAGGCTTTCTATAGGAATTTAAGGAATAAAAGAATAACGAGAGTAAGTTCAGGGCCAATCAAGCATAGTAGTGGGAAGTTGTGTGTGGAGTCAGAGGAGATAGGGGAAGAATTAAATGAATATTTTCGACAGTATTCACTCTTGAAAACGACAATGCTTTCGAGGAGATTACTGAGATAAAGGCTACTAGACTAGGTGGGATTGAGGTTTCACAAAGAAGAGGTATTAGAAACCCTGCAGCATGCGAAAATAGATATGTCCCTTGGGCCAGAATGGATTTATCCTAGGATCCTCTGGGGAGCCAGGGAGGAGTTTTCCAAGCCTTTGGCATTGATCTTTAAATCGTTATTGTCTACAGGAATACTGCCAGAAGACTGCAGGATAGCAATGTGGTTCCCCTGTTCAAGAAGGGGAGTAGAGGGAACCCTGGTAATTATAGACCAGTGAGCCTTACTCCAGTTGTTGGTAAAGTGTTGGAAAACATTATAAGAGAGAGGATTTATAATCATCTAGAAAATAATAATTCTTTTAGGGATAGTCAGCATGGTTTTGTGAAGGGTAGTCGTGCCTCACAAAGCTTATTAAGTTCTTTGAGAAACTGAGCAAACAGGTAGATGAGAGTAAACCATTTGATGTGGTGTATATGGATTTCAGCAAGGCGTTCGATAAGGTTCCCCACAGTAGGCTATTGTACAAAATGCAGAGGAATGGGATTGTGGAAGATATAGCAGTTTGGATCAGTAATTGACCTGCTGAAAGAAGACAGAGTGTGGTGGCTGATGGGAAATGTTCATCCCTCACTCAGACCATCATCTTGTTCCTCACACAAGTGAAAACGTCTTAAGTTTTACCTTAATCCTACTCACCAAGTCTTTTTCATGCCCGCTTCTTGCTCTCCTGAGATTATTCTTCACTTCCTTCCTGACTACCTTTTAACCCTCTAGAGCCCTGTCTGATCCTTGCCTAGTCCAGTTACCAGTGGTGTACCGCAATGGTGGGTGTTGTGTCCACTGCTGTTCGTGATTTTTGTAAATGACATGGATGAGGGCATGGAAGGTTTTTCAGATGACACTAAGGTCGGTTGAGTTGTGGATATTGATGAATGATGCTGTAGGTTACAGAGAGACATAGATAATCCGCAGAGCTGGGCTGAGAGGTCTCAAATGGAGTTTCATGTGGACTAGTGTGAGGTGATTCACTTTGGTTGGAGTAACCGGAATACAAAGTACTGAGCTAATGGTAAGATTCTTGGTAGTGTAGGTGAGCAGAGAGATCTCGGTGTCCATGTGCACAGATCCTTGAAAGTTTCCACCCAGGTTGACAGGGGTGTTAAGAAGGCTTACAGTTTTCTAGCATTTATTAAGAGAGGGATCGAGTTCCGAAACCATGAGGTTATGCTGCAGCTGTACAAAACTCTGATGGGGTCGCACTGGGAGTATTGTGTACAGTTCTGGTCACCGCACTATAACAATGTTGTGGAAGCTTTGGAAAGGGTTGAGAAGATTTACTAGGATGTTGCCTTGTATGGAGGGAAGGTCTTACGAGGAAAGGCTGAGGGACTTGAGGCTGTTTTCGTTGGAGAGAAGAAGGTTGAGACGTGACTTCATAGAGACATATAAGATAATCAGAGGGTGAGATAGGGTGGACAGGGAGAACCTTGTTCCAATTATGGTGACGGCGAGCATGAAGGGGCATAGCTTTAAATCGAGGGGTGGTGGATAAACGACAGATGTCAGAGGTAGTTTCTTTACTCAGAGAGTAGTAAGGGTATGGAATGCTTTGCCTGCAACAGTAGTAGATTCGCCAACTTTAAGTACATTTAAGTCATTGGACAAGCATATGGACGGACATGGAATAGTGTAGGTTAGATGGGCTTCAGATTGGTATGACAGGTCGACGCAACATCTAAGGCCGAAGGGCCTGTATTGCGCTGTAATGTTCTATATTCTTTGTTCCCCTATCTTCTCCGACTCCTGGCGCAAGTTCCATCCACTATCCTGATGAGCCCTACCCTCACTCAGACCATCATCTTGTTCCTCACACAAGTGTAGAACGTCTTAAGTTTTACCTTAATCTTACTCACCAAGTCTTTTTCATGCCTGCTTCTTGCTCTCCTGAGATTATTCTTCACTTCCTTCCTGACTACCTTTTAACCCTCTAAAGCCCTGTCTGATCCTTGCCTAATTAACCTTAAGTCATCTTCCTCCTTCCTCATGAGATATCCTACATCTATTGACAAAATGGAGATATGGAGCTGTAGATGATAAGAGCTGCACATCCTGTCACTTCCAGCATGGGCTGCACGTTTCCCCACGCTGGGCAGTGATCTAACACAGTGTTACAGAACAATGCACTGGGCTAGCGTACACTGATCTACATGCTGGGAGGGTAACTGCTCCTGGTTTACAGATCCATGCTCTGGGGTGGCGTACACTGCTCTACATGCTGGGAGGATAAAAGCTCCTGGGTTACAGATCAATGCCCTGGGGTGGTGTACACTAATTTACATGCTGGGAGGTTACCTGCTCCTGGTTTACTCAGCAATTTACTGCTGTTCAATGCATAGCTCCCAGTGCTGAGAGGTAGTTTATGGACTGATGTGGTCTGCACAGATTGCTGGGTTGTATTGAGCAGTACACTAGCCTGGTCTAAACACTGCTACATTCTGCACAGATATATCATCTGGATTATGGTGTCTGATTCTGTGACGTGGATTTCAGCTGATTTGTCAGCACATTTACTTTATATTCTTACTTTTGTTATTGGACCTACGAAAGTACTACTCATCTAGTTAATCCCATTTGTCTGATAAGAACCACGTTTACTGAACTTGTCGATCAAGTAATCATCCAATTATAACATGAATATCCGTCCTTCTGTACCTTAACCTGGCCGTTGGGGAAATCATTATGAAGCTCAGAAACAATGTGCAAAATGTATGCCTCGTGCTTTCATGTACATCCCGTCTGTGGGTCCCATTTGGCTCCCTAGTATATTGAGAGCTGGCATTGTGAAGCTCAGAAACAATGAAATGGTATGTATCAGGCTTCAGTTCACTTCCTGGTGTGCCCCATGTGGTACTCCATGAACACGGGTGTGTGTGTTTGGCTGCTGTTCACTTCCCGGTGTGTCTCATGTGGCGATCCATGGACAGGGGTGTGTGTGTGTGCTGGGCTGCTGTCCACTTCGCGTTGTGTCTCATGTGGTACTCCATGTTGATCAGGGGTTCCAGCAGCTTTAGACATGTCTTTGAACCTTGGTCTGTGCGTGTCCACTGAATACCTGTGCTTGTCCCTCTCAGATGATTGTCTAGTTAGTAACACGAGGAAACCTCTCGAGTATTATTGTAAAAGAGAAGGCATCTAGATTAGATTAGATTACAGTGTGGAAACAGCCCCTTCAGCCCAACAAGTTTTATACCAACCCGCCGAAGTGCAACCCACCCAGACCTATTCCCCTACATTTATCTCTTCACCTAACACTACGGGCAATTTAGCATGGCCAATTCACCTGACCTGCACATCTTTGGACTGTGGGAGGAAACCGGAGTACCCGGAGGAAACCCAAGTAAACACGGGGAAAATGTGCAAACTCCACACAGTCAGTCGCCTGAGGTGGGAATTGAACTCGGGTCTCTCGTGCTGTGAGGCAGCAGTGCTTACCAATGTGCCACCGTGCCGCCCATCTAAGTTGTCGCTGAGGGGCTTCTGACTGACTTCTGTTAGTGAAAAGTTAGTGGAGTGCTCTGGATGGTTTGGTGGAGGTTGTGCTGTGAGCTGCCTCAGACATTCAGGGAGACCTGAGGATTTGGTGACCCAACTCGGGATGGAGCATAGGGACTGTAGTTACTACATCTGTGTCTGTAAGATGAACACCAAATGGAGCAGAGGCTGCACAGTGTGGAAGATCTGAAACCACGGAGTGATTGTGTGTGGGGAAAGGGATCTGCTGTATCCACTCTGGGTTTTCCAGGAACAGCTTCCCAAGTTACATTTAACTCAGGAGCAGAGTGTTGAGGGGACCCTAAATGAACAAGGAGCTGGCCACAGAGCGATATCATTTCCTTAAACACGACTTGCATCTTCACACCAGGGGGAGGACGGTGCTGCCAGTGGTTGTTAGGGTCACTGTTTCATTCAGCTTCTATGATCTGGAACTTTCCAGGCAGGAGTGGGTGACAGCTCCATCATCTCCCAGTATGACGACGTCAACGTCACCATTTGGAGTCGGAGGATATATATGGTGGTTGAGAGCAATGGGGTCCCTGGGGGGAACATCAGGGAGATGGAGCAACACTTCCCGTGTCTGATCGGGTCAGAATGAACCCTCCAGTACACACTGCATCACTAAGTCCTGTAG
This sequence comes from Chiloscyllium plagiosum, assembly GCF_037043375.1. NCBI lineage: Eukaryota > Metazoa > Chordata > Chondrichthyes > Orectolobiformes > Hemiscylliidae > Chiloscyllium > Chiloscyllium plagiosum. Next base: position 53,584,544 of record NW_028270186.1, on the reverse strand, counting down.
TCTTTCTCCATTTCAGTAACATACTACCTACCATTCTTCCTAAAAAAAAGACAGACTATATATTACCTTAAATCCCATTTGCTAAACTTTTATCCATTGACTTCACCTGTCCATAGCTGAAAAATGTGTTGCTGGAAAAGCGCAGCAGGTCAGGCAGCATCCAAAGATCAGGAGAATCGACGTTTCGGGCATCAGCCCTTCTTCATGGCCGAAACGTACATTCTCCTGATCTTTGGATGCTGCCTGACCTGCTGCGCTTTTCCAGCAACAAATTTTTCAGCTCTAATCTCCAGCAACTGCAGTCCTCACATTCACCTATCCATATCAAATTACAGATTCTCCCCCTTCCCTTGATAATTTAGTTTCCTGTTTATCTTAGTTTAATCGGCAAACTTAGTTACAGTGCATTTGTCCCACAACTCCTGATCATTGATACAGATGGTAAAGAGCTGTGGACCCAGCACTGGTCACTGTGTGACTCCACTGGTGACGTTCTGTCAAACCGATTAAGGCTGACTCTTCCCGAATGCCTGTTTCCTGTCTAATAACCAGTCCTTCCCCATTTATGTGTAACACATTCAAAGGGCTGAATAAGAACCAGGAACAATCCAGCTCCTCGGGCCTGTTCTGCCATTGAATACAATCATGGCTGATGTCATTGCGTCCTCAGTTCCACGTTCCTGTCCGCTCTCCATATTCCTTCAGTTACTCAATATCCCAGCACCTACTGCACTCTGGGGCAGTGAATTACACAGATTCCCAACCCTGTGACAGAAGTACGTTCTCCTCACCCCTGTTTAAATTCTCCCCCACCTCATCCTAAAACTATGGTTTTAGGATCGTTCGAGATTGTCCCACATGAGGAAATATCCACCTCACATCTACATTGTCAATCACCTTTAACATCGTCCTGACCTCTGACATCTCCTCTCATTTTTCTATACTCCGGACAGAGTTGGCCTGAACTGCTCAATCTCTCTTCAGAGGACAAACTCCTCATGTCTGGAGTCAATCGAGTAAACCACTTCTGAACTGCCTCCATGGCAAATACATCCCTCCTACAGTGAGGACACCAAGACTGTACACAGTACTCAGTTGCGATCTCACACCTCCCTCCCTTTATAATCCATTGTTTAAGAAATAAATGCCAAAGTTGCACTTGCCTTTCTCATTATCTGCTGTACCTACATTGGAGTATTCTGTAGTATGGACGCGGGAAGCCAGATCCCTCTGCACCTAATCATTCTGAAGTCTCTCTCTATTTGGGTAATAATTTGCCTTTCTGCTACACTGATCCAAACGGATACACTCATACTTTTCGATGTTCAGTTTCTTCTGTCAAATGTTGCCCCAACCTATCCATATATATTTTCTAATTTCTTCCATCTTCATTGCAATTTCTCACCTGAGTTAGAGTCATCTATTAATTTGGTTATAACATGTTCTATCCTCTCAAGTATGTAAGACTATAGATTGTAAATAGTTGGGGACTGGAGACCAAGACATATGGTTTCCTAACAGTTGAATTTTGCCAAACAGAAAATGACTGATATTTTTTCCATCTCACTGCATTTCGTTGCCTCACCAAGCCTGTACCTAGTTGATAAATTATATTTAATCGTAAACGATCTTATTCTGCAGATTAATCATTTGTGCAGAGCTATTCAATGCCTTTTGGAAGTCCAAATATTTCATCTCTCGGATCCCCATGATCGAAATCATGTTGATTCTGATGGATTGTATTTTTTCCATCTCACTGCATTTCGTTGCCTCACCAAGCCTGTACCACGTTGATAAATTATATTTAATCGTAAACGATCTTATTCTGCAGATTAATCATTTGTGCAGAGCTATTCAATGCCTTCTGGAAGTCCAAATATTTCATCTCTCGGATCCCCATGATCGAAATCATGATGATTCTGATGGATTGTGATTTGACTTTTCAAATTTCTTGTCATTAATTCCTGAATAATCGACTTTAACAATATTTCTTAAATTTGAACAGTTTTCTCACTACTATATATTCCATCGTGAAGGTGATAATTCTAATCTCTTTGTTCACTCCAATCCTGGATAATTGGCACATGGCGTGAAATGACCTGCTCTGATTTCTCTGTAAGAGGTCTGAGTTGCTGAATGGCATCATTCTCTTCCTTGTGCACAAAATCGATGGGCTGATGTCTTTCTGGTGTTCCACATCACCATCTCGATGGTCTGCCTGTCCTCCTCCTGTTGATGCGTAAGAGTCGTGAGGGCTTATGCAATCTTCCTGTTGCTGTGTAACAGTTTGAGGGGCTGACAAAACCTTCTCATAGTCCTCCATGACAGGCTGGAGATACTGAATGGTCTCTCCTGAATCGCTGATATAGGACTGAGGGAATGATTGGCCTTCTTCTGTTACCACATACGAGACATGTGAGGTAAGCTTCTTCCTCCTTTCCCATAAGAAATCTAATCGTTTGCATCCTTCTCCAATTCCCGTGCAACAGGCTCGAAGGGACTGAATATCCTCCTGGTATCCCAGTGCACCAATCTCCAGTCTCTATGTGACGTCTTCCAGTTTCTATGTTACAGACTTAAGGAGGCTGAATAGACTGATCCTATTGCTGCATAACAGGGTACTGTGCTGCATGGCCTACACTGGGCCCAATGTTATCGACTCGAGGAGCTGACTGGCCTCCTCCCGTAACTGCATATCAGGCTCCAGGGACTGAATAGTCTCTTCCTGGTCTGGTGTAACAGGGTCAATGTCCTTCGAGACTACCTCCGAATAAATGACAGAAGGTGCTGAACGAGAGAGTGCCCATACTCTAAAGCACTCTCATCTCCATATCTGACTTACAGAGATGAACCATTAATATAGTCTTTTTTCTGGATAAAGTCCTGAAGCTGAAAGTAACAAAAGAGGTCCCTCCCAGATACCTCATATTCCTGGCTCAGCTGCTCAAAATTCATCATGACCGCCCCGTCAAAAACTTCTCCCAAACAGGAAACTCACCTGGACTCCCAGAGCCTAAAGCCAGAATCCATCAATCCCGGCTGGAATCCTACCAATCCTACAATGAGAGTGAAAGCCGAAGTTTTTGTTTTGTTAAGTGCCCTCAACTTGTCCCATCATTCTCCATGCTTTCACTGTGTTAAGGACAATCGGTTTCTGCAATTCTCTATAACAGTCCTCATTTTGTCCATGAACAACAGATTAATGAGGGACAATTTTGCTGGAAGGCCTCGATTTCCAGCCAAATTGACCATGGGTCCTGGCAAGCCCAATCAGCCTCATCGGATAGCAAGGAACTTAGCGGTATTTCTAAAAGTATGGAAAACCAGCACGCCCCCATTCACTGTGGAAACTGCAATTTGTCCAGCTTAATAGGAGGCCATCTGTGACGCAAGATGAAAGATCAAAGCCAACTGTTAAGCCTCCGTACTGCCTGTCTGGGCAGCGTCAAAGGGAGCATTGTCATGGGCTTTCATAAACAAGGAAGGAATTAATTTTAACCAGCGCTAACCCAAACTGGATATTGAAAGATTCTGTCTTATCTTCTCTAGCAACTTCACGAAGTTAGGTTTATATAATTAATCGAAGGCCTGGATGTTAAAAATACCTAAACCCCATTATGACCATCTGGAAGGGAATCAGATTCCACCCCAAGGTCGGGTACCCTAATAAGACCCCCAACAGGGATCTGATTTCATAAAATTGATTTTATACCCTGAGAAAGATCCAAATGAATTAATCATTCGTAGTAAACAGGACACAGATATCATTGGGTTAGTTAGAAAGAGAGGAACGCCATCTGGTTAAAGGGTGATCTTATGCTTTCCTGGTCCTACCTCCTTGCCAGTGATATTGGCGTCCCTCCAGATGCCAACGGCTCAATCATTAATGTAAATGGTAACAATGAAATAGGGTGACTTTGTTGGCTGCCACTGTCAATACTAAAATTGTCAGATCTTATACCATTAGTGAAATTCGCTGTTTTTGGGTCACTATATAACACTGCCACCCACCTGGCGAAGACCCCTCCAAGACCAAACCATTCAAGGACATAAAAGGTGCACATCTAATCCATCCAATCAAGTGATTTCTCTGCATCCAGGGAGACTACCGAGCCTGGAATCGAACCTTGCTGGCAGACTGGAACCATATTTAGCACTCTTCCAATATTATCAGAGGACCTACGGCCCCTAATAAAAGTGGTCCTCTTTCACAATGGACCTTCAAAGCCAGCGTTTTCGACAAAATTTTAAAGTCCACGTTTAATAATGAAATAGGCACATACAAAGTGCAATCCTCTGGGACGTTCCCTCTCTTGAGAATAAGATGAATATTTCCTTCTCTCAGAGAGGATGGGAGGCAGTCCTGACTGTACGAATAATTGTACATATCCAACACTGGCCCAGCCAGCATGTCTATGAACTCCTTCTAAATCTCACTCTGAAAGTCCATCTGGACTGGGGGCTTTACCACTCTGGAGCTGCCTCACTGTCTCCTGTATCTCTCTGATTATCGGAGCGGCAGTCTAAAGAGACGCCTGCTCTGCTCTTACACCTGAGAGGTCCAAATTCTTAATAAAGGACTCCATCGTCGCCAATCAGTCCTCCCAGCCCGCTGACTGGGACATCCCAGAGTAGAACTTCCTGAACGCTGCATTAATCTATTTGGGATCGCGGGTGATAATAGCAGCAATCTTCTTTCTGGCCAAGTACGCCTAATATCTACCTGGTTATCACCATGCTGGAATACCTTCTGTTTCGCAAAGGAAATCTCTTTCTTTGCTCTCTGGGTGAGTGCAGCATTCAGAGCAGTCCGGAGGGCTGTAATCTGCTGCAATTAAGTTATTGATGGTCTGACAAAATATGGTGTCTCAGCTCTCTTCAGCTGAGACTCAAGCATACGCCGCTGTTCTCCCTTCTGCCGCTTCTGAGTCACCGAGTAAGAAATAATCAAATCCCTTGTATAGGCTTGGCAGTCTCCCATAGCACCGTCGGATTACTGGTCGTGCACAAGTTCATGTTCCAAAATAAATTAAATTCCCCTGAAAATTACTCAATGAATTTGCTATCCTTCAGGAGGAAAGGATCCACGTGCCAGTGCCGTGAGCCTGGCCCATCGCCACCATCCTTGTCCTCCATGTACACTGCCACATGATCAGAAATGGTTCCCAATTCTAAAGGACAGCATCGAATTTAAAAAGACCAATGGGGCAAACAACATGGCAATCCTAGTATAGCATTTATATGGGTTAGATAAAAAGGTGAAGTCCCTTCCTTCAGGTGAAGACATCTCACACATCCACCAACCCAGCTACCTGTTCAGGTCCACCAGCTGCCTGGGTGGCGGGGAAATACCTCTGATACCCCTCGACATCCTATCCACCTCGGGACCATATGTCAGTTAAAATCTCCCCTTAATTGTACGACGTGCCCCAAGGCTCAAGAAGCTTCCGGCACCTGTTTTCCTCTGTCGTACTGGAATTGCACAAGGACCGGGCAGGGATGCTGGTCCGATCCCTGCCTGCACACTACGACCCTGTGGGCCCACTCGACCCGCACCCAGTCTGCCCTGACTTACAGTTTCAAAAATTGTGCGAGCCATTGTTCCAAGAAGCTGACGAGCTGGCTTTCTGGTTCCCGTTCTGGCAGCCGGACCAAGCTGATGTTCTTCTGACGGCTCCAAATTTCGAGGTCCTCGACGTGCTCTACTAAGGTCTGTACCTACCATTATAGGGCTTGGACCCGACCCGCTGAGGATTCTGCCATGGTTTCCAAAGCCGTAAACCACTCTTCCACCTCCACGACATGTGGCCCGAATCACTGGATCTCCTGGTCATGCTTCTGCAGCTTGGATGAGATCAGTTCCAGCATGGTTCAGGTCTCCTCCATTGCTGAATAACCAGGGTAAAATTAGGATCCATTTCGAAACCAAGGAGGTAATCAGAATGTGAAACTGGGGAACATTGATAGACTGTAACATGACAGCTTCACATCTGTTTTAGTTGGGATAAGGAAGATGCAGGTACAGAATTAAAGAAGATGGACTGGGAAGCTCTCGAACAAATTGATATAAGATGCAAGTTGGGATTGAAGATTTTGGATAATGTAAAGTCCAGATGAGTTGTATCGCACGATGCTATTGGAGACAAGAGAGGAAATGTCCTGACCGAAATGTTTTAGTCGAATCTGACCACACAAGGGAGGTGCTAGAGGACTGGAGAACAGCTATGTGGCCCCAAGTTACTGGAAAGTTGGTAGAGATAGACCAGTGTCTCGTGGTGTACCACAGCGAGCAGTGCAGTGTATCAAATTATTTGTGGTATTCATAAATGATGTAAATGTGAATGTGGAGGGGGTGGTGGTGGGGTGGTGGGGGCTGAGCTTAATAAGTAATTTTGTGTTTGACACAAAGATTGGCCTGGTGGTTGACAGTGAGGAGGAAGGCCTTATGTTACGGGAAGATACAGGTGGAATGGTCAGATGGTCAGATCAATGGCAGATGGAATGGAACCCTGATAAATATGAGGTGATGCACTTTGGAAGAAGGAACCAGACAGGGGAAAATTCAATGAATAGCAGAACACTAGGGAGGTCAGAGTGTGTTTCTCCACACATCCCTGAATGTGACTGGACAGTGTAATAGCCAGTTAACAAAATCACACGGGAAATTCATGGAGGCGGCATAATATGAGTTAAACATGCCATTGGTTAGGCCATAGATAGAATACTGTGTGCAGTTCTGGCAGCCACATTACAGCAAGTGTTCTGGTTTCTCAGTAACATCAGAAACTATTGGGGACTTCACAGAGTTGGAAACTTCAGTGGAAGTCTCCTGGCTGCAACTCTCTCTAAATTTTCACTTGATTTGTTTTCCCTCCTCGATTGGAGAACTGCATCTGAGAATCTGTCTGATCTTTCCTTTTTGCAAAGTACATGTATCACAACACTTACTTATTAATACAGTCTAGGCCAACGCCTTCAAATATTTTTGAGGAGCACCTAATGTGCCTGTGTGTCCGTGCTGGTCTGTATGCATGTGTTGTCTCTGTGTGTGTCCCAGTGTCCTGCCCTGTACTCCATGTTGGAGAATGGGGTTTTAGCAGTTTTGAGGCACATCTTTGTAAATTTCTCTGTGCCGATCCATTGAACGCCTGTGTTAATCATTCCCTGCTGCTCATGTGCTCAGTAACATGAGGAATCCCCACAACTGTTAATGATTCAGACCAGGCTTCTCACTTGCATTTCACTGACATTTGACTTAACTCTAGTTTTTGTACGTTCGTGGAAGTGCTGGGGATGCTTTCCTGGAGGCTATGTTTTAAACTGCTGTGGAAATTCAGGAAGACCAGAGGCTTTGGTGACCCAACGCTGGATGAAATATGGTGACTGTAGTTACAGTATCTGGATCTGCAACATGACCAACAAATTGAGCAGAGGCTGCGGAGAGGCGAATCTCTGTAAAATGGAATGACGCCATTGCAATCAGATCAGTTATGGTTTTGAAGAATGTTGGAGCAGGATTGAATGGCACGCTCATGCAACTTATTCAGATATTTCTGTTAGTAACAAGCCGATTTCCCTTTTCTCCCAGTGTCCCAGACTGGTGGGTAGTGAGTCACCTCCTCCTGTTCCTGGGGAACAGACATCTGGGGCCTCACTTGCCTCCAGATTTCCCTGTATCCCAGTTTCGAGCAGTTGAGTGACTGCCTCCTGTTCCTGTTTCCACGTATCGAGCAGTTGAGTGACTACCTCCTGTTCCTGTGTCCAATCTCGAACAGTTGAAAGACTGTCTCCAGTCTCTGTGTCCAAGAATCGAGCGGTTGAGTGACTACCTCCTCTTTCTCCCTGTTTCTGAACAGCAGTTTGAATGCTCTGAATGATGTCACAAGGTTAAGAAAGGAGTTGATAACAGGAAATTTCAAACTTGGAGCAGCATTACACAAAGGTATCTGGAAACTTCTCCACCAAACATTTTATGCAGCCTGTCTGTTATTTTATTCCTGCCTCCTTTTATAAACAGGGTGAAACATATACAACAGTGCAGTGTTCCAACGATACTCCCACACACAGAGAAGACAGATTTAAAAGATTAAAAGATTTATAGTCTATCCCTCAGCAACCCTCATCCATTCCATCCAAACCGAAGCTGCATAAATCTTTAAACCGTATATTGTAATGAATTAGTACAGTAAATGTCACACTTTAACATTACAGTCACTAACTACAGCCCTGCACCTTTCACCAAGATCTTCACCAGAAAGCGCGCGAGCTAATTGACCACATGATGCGGAATTCCAGTTCTCTCCTGGATATTCCCCTCCCGGTTTGAAATTAATTTCCTTTTAAATGTTGACTACAAATCACACATTCAGGCTCAGTGTCAGGCTTGCAGAGCCGATTACATTCCTGCTTTAGCTGAACACACTGAGGGTGCATTTGGCAGACAGAGGGATCCTGAGGCTGGGATTTGCTGTTCAGCTGGTGCCAGAGACCGACTCCCATAACAGTGAACGGGAGCTCGCTTTGTAAAGAAAGGGGCACAATTCACTAATTGTGTTGCAGCGAAATCCAACACACCTTATTGGATAATTGCCTGTATATTAAATATAAGATCAAAATTGATGGACCAAAGCGAATACAGTAGTTCCGATTTTATATGTTCCGATGTTTAAACACACTAAAGGATATGAACACTGTGTGGGGAAAATTGAATTGAGGAGATTTTCACCATGAACTAGAATGGAGGATGCTCAGTGTGTTGAATGACCTACTCATTTTCCGATGTTTCGGTGTAGTCTGTGGGAAAGCTCTGTAAATCCTGCCACCTGCTCTCAGATGTTCGGAAGGAGACCTCTGCAGGGTCAACACGGTAGTATTTCCCGTTCCAATACTGAGGCTGGTGCCGGGTGATCTGTACGGTTTTATCCTTTAAGACCCCGGAGCAGTTTGATACGATGGAGTGTCTTGCTTGTCCGTTTCCGAGACCATTGAAGAGTGTTTCACATCTCTGTGTGTCTGAACTCACGTTTAGGCCAGACCAGGAAAGCACGGGAGATTCACTTCCTGAAAGTACATTGAGGAAGGAAATTGCTGTTAACCATCGACATTGGCTTCAAGGTTACTGTTAATGACTCCAGGTTTTACATCTCGATATTTTATTAATTATAACGTCCACCAGCTGCCACAGCATTAGCCGGGACTGGATTAGTAATCCAGTGACTTTTCCACAACAACACCATCTCCACATGGGGACCTATTTGAAACCACACGAAGCTGGTTAATTCTGTGTTGCTTGACAGCTCTGTCAAAAAGAACTCCCACCAATGTGACTACCGCGACGGGACTCAGGGCGTCATAAATGGTTAGACTGTAGTTATTCCCTTGTTATGGGATTGGACATAGCTGAGTAAATTTCCACATTGCCAGGGAGATGTCAGAGTTGGAGCTGGAATGAAACAGCTTCCCCAGGGACACGGCTTGTTGTACAGCACAAGTGTTCAGTCGAATTGCAGGAATGGTGTCAGGGCCCATTGCCTTTGCCGTATCTACTGTGTTCAGGTGTTTCTTCATGTCACATACAGCAAATCAGATCGATTAAAGACTGGCATCTGTGATTCTGCGGGCAGCATGGCGAGGGTGAGGTGGATCATCAACTCAACACTTCTGGCTGAGGACGGTGCAGTTCATACAACCATGTCTTTTACACTAATGTACAGGGCTGTCCCGCGATATAGGATGGCGATATTTATGGAGTCCTCTCCTCCAGTGAGTTGTTTAATAGTCCATCGACATTTATGTCTGGATGTGGCAGCACTGCAGAACTTCGATCTGATCTGTTCGTCTTGGGATCATTTTGCCCTCTGTATCAGAAGTTAGTCCTGCTATTTCGAATATAACCAGGCAAGTGCGGTTGCTTTAATGGATTGTCATCAGGTTTAGGTACACATGGTTCCGACCCTATCATGTTCACCCACACTCGTCGCTGAACCATAGATCAGCTTGATGTTAATGGTAGGCTGAGGGATTATTCTGGGGGAAATGTTACGGATTGTAGTTGAATACAATTCTGCTGCTGCTGTGATTCTACCACACCACATGAATGCCAACGTTGAGCTCCAATATGTTCAATTCAATTCTACTGTCTATCCCCGAGTTCACACCAAGACCCATTCATCCATCAGCCATGTACTCAGTGTCTTAAACTGGTTTCTGATGTGGTAACACTTCCATTTTCCTATTCTCATTCTGCTCTCCCTGGTGTCACGCCTCCAATTTGTTACTTTACTGAAACCCCTTCACATACGCATCTGAATCTTTTCCATTCTCCCAATGCCATCTTCTATGTTTCATATGTTCCCCTCTGTTTCTCTCCCTGATCATGATTAAGAGCTCTGCAGTGTCAGAGATGCCAGCCTTATGTAGTTTCAGATCAAGGAATTTGGGCACCTTGCATTATCGGTCACTCCCCAGTGCACGGTGTTCCGTGTTAGACAAGGCGTTTGAGCAGCTTTAACACACGTCTGTGGAACTTGTTCAAAACAGAAATTGCTGACGAAACTCAGCAGGTCTGGCAGCATCTCGTACAGTGAATGCAGAGTTAATCTTTCAGGGCCAGTGAACCTTCTACAAAGCTCCCATTTCTTTCCAGCAGTTTTTGCATTTTCATTTCCAATATCCATAGTTATTTGATTAATTGGAAACTTGTTCTGAGCCTCTTCTTTCTAGAGAAACTCAACAGGTCTGGTATCATCTGCAGAGACAGAGAAACAGAGTTAGCGTTTCAAGTCCAGTATGACACTTCTTCAGAACTGAAGAGGATTGGAAAATGAGCTTTATAATTCCTTGACAGATATGGGGAGTGGGTTGACGGGTAAAAGAGGGTGCGGCAAAAGATAAACATGCTTTTAGTAGTGAGGAACGAGAAGATCATGTGAAGTAGCCAAATAATTAAAAGGTGAATGGGGAAAAGGCGTTCTCTCTACTGAGTGAATGATAAAGAAGATACAACCACATAAGGTCATAGGAAGGCCAGGAGGGAGAATGTACGGAAACTGCAGAACAGTTATAATGTGATCAGACTGTGAAGTTGTGAAATTGTACATTAACTCCTACAGGATGTAACGTAAAAAAGTGTAAAGTGAGGTGTTACTCGAGCTTGGATTGTGCTTCCTTGGAACGTTGCAGCAGCACAGAGCCGAAAGGTTAGCATGACAGCAAGGTAGGTTATTGAAATGGGAAGCAATGAGAAGGTCAAGGTTATTTCCACAGACAGAGTGGGAGTGTTCCTCAAAGCAATCTCTGTTTGGTCTCGCCAATATAGAGAGACTGCATTGTGAGCAGCAATGATAGGAGACCAGACTGAAAGTTTACAAGTGAAATGCTGCTTCACCTGGAAGGTATGTTAGGGGCCTTGGGCAGTGAGGAGGGAAGAGGTGAATGAGCAAGTGTTGCAGCTTCTGCAATTGCATGGGAAGGTGCCATGGGGGAGTGGGGAAGTGTTCTGGGTGATGGAGGGGACAGAGAGGGAACGGTTCCTGCGAAATACTGACAGTGGGCGGGAGGGAAAGATGTGTTTGATGGCACTAACCAGTTGGAGTTGATGGAAATGGCGTAAGATGATTATGGGAATGTTGGTTCTAGTGCAGGAAGAAGTGTGGACAAGGAGGAATCTTTCATTGTTCTGGGATAGAGGGGACGGATTGAGGGCAACACCGTGGGGGATGGGACAGTGACAGCTGAAGGCCCTGACCACCAGAGTTAGGGGATTTCTGGTTTGAAGGAAAATGAGGTCACGTTAGACGCAGCTCACAGGAATGTGGCATCATCAAACAGAAATAACAGAGATGGAGAAACCTGGGGAATGAGGTCAGCTTCCGCTGATCATGTGTTCAGCCACATGAAGAAGTTCCCCCTGAATGATTGAAAAGAACCAGACATCTAATTTGAGGATTTCTGCCTCACATCTGGTCTGAAGCGGAATGTGAAAATAGACCCAGAGGATGATCAGTGAGTATACGTGAGCAGGCATTCAAACAGATATCCCAAACCAGACGGTAATTATTGTTTCTGTTCAAAAAGAAGAACTCGATAAGCAGGTGAATCACCTATGGTTGACAGAAGCTCTCAAGGATTCTATTGATGAGCATTAGTGGAGGGCCAGATTTATAATGTTTATTTCAGGGACCATAAGCTGATGTTATGCATGAATTTCTGTTGTGCTTCCTGATTTACCCCCCAGAAAACACTGCCATTGCTGCTCCATCCTCTTCCCTGCTCGTCTCCCCTTCCTGATTCCAGGTTCTTTCTCTCAAATTACAGAGTACATTCTCTCACATTATGGTCCCTACCCACTTCACCTGAAACTCTTTAATCAAGTCCACCTACTCTGCTGTAGCATCAAGCTGCGTTTTGTGCTGCCACTTTGCTCTAGTCTCAGAATGGCTTGGACTCTCCATTCATGCTGTTATACACCTCCCACTCACATCTCATTCTGGAAAGTTTCCTTCTTGGCGTAAACCTTATTGCAAACACCCTTCCCCCTTTGCACTGAATTCACACTGTGATCCAAATTTCAAAACGTATACTCAGCCTTCATCTCACTCTGCTAAAGGTCGACGCTAACCGTGTGGTACGAGAATTCCCCTTCTTATATGATTCAGGACAGAGATGCGCTTTCTCTGTAGAGATCATCACACGATTTGGACAAAGCAATTCAGGTGTTTGACCTCTTATTGGTACTCGTAACAGTTTCCTGATGCCTTAGTATTGTAACATGAAGAAAGACAAATCACAGTAGGAAGTTTGGGCTGAATGTTATTTACCTGTCATTTGAATACTGTTTCAAATTTGCAGTGCTTATCTTTAAATATTTGTTCGTGAAGTTAGTGTCATATAGCGTGTAGGAGGTTGAGGGATGATATTGTAGAAGTTTATAAAATCATGAGAGGTTTGAATTGAGTAACCAGCCAAGGTCTTTTCCACGGGATGGGGGAGTTCAACCATATAAGACATAGGTTTAAGGTGAAAGATGGAAGATTTGAAATGGACGAAGGGTCAATGTTTTCAAACAGAGGGTGATGTGTGTACATGGAATGAGCTGTCAGAGGAAGAGTGGGAGATGCAAGTACAGCTACAACATTTAAAACTCATTAGGACAAACATATGAATGGGAAAAGCTTAGAGGCATATGAACAAAGTGCAATCAGTTTGGATTAGTTTAGTTTGGAAAACCTGGTCACCATGGACAAGCTGGACCAAAGGGTCTGTTTGTGCACGATATAACTGTATGAGTCTATAAACTGAAGAAAAGGGGAGAAGAGCCATGATGTAGTAAATTGGCAAGAAATACAAAAACAAGCAGCATGCGCTTTTCAGCGCATATAAAAAAAAAGTTCAAGATGAGTGTGTGACCTTAGGTGAAATTAAGGGAGGAAAGTATATTGAGGATAATTAGAGGGTGTGACTGAAGAATTGGTTACAGGGAGCAGACAGATAATTTACACCCATGTTTTACATCTTTCCTCACAGGGGAAGGCACAGTAAGTATTTCAATGATGTAAACAAAATGGCAATAGGAGGGAAGTTCTTGAAACGTCTCTAACAAATGGAACAAGGATTTTTCTAACAGATAAGACTAAGAGTAGACAGGCCAGCAGTAAGTCATAGCTGGTTTTAAAAGAAATGGTCACAGTATTGGGATCATGGCGCCCTCTTTATCAGTTGTTAGTTCTGCTGTTTATTAATGTAAGGTAGCTTGAATGGGTTGTCATCAGGTTTAGGCACACGTGGTTCTGACCTTGGCATATTCATCCACACTCATCACTGAACCGGAGATCGGCTTTATGGTAATGGTAGACTGAGAGATTATATTGTGGTTGAATACAATTCTCCTGCTGCTGCTGCTACGACAGCTGCTATGATTTGCTGAATCACATGAATGACCAGTTTGAGCTGCAATATCTGCAATACAATTCTGCTGCCTGTCCTCAATTCGCACGGGAACCCGGTCACCCTTCTCCCCTGTACGCAGTGCCCTATTCCATTTTCTGATTTGGGAACGCTTCCATTTTAAAAATTCAAATCCTGTTAGGGTATCTTCATGATGCCATGCCTCCAATTTGTTGCATTCCTCAAAAGCATTTTGCGTTTTCACCTGAATCTCTTCCCCTCCGGTCATGCCATCTTCTGTTTAAAGCGTTAGTGTTTCCCTCTGTTTCTCTCCATGACCATGATTAAGAGCTTGGAAGTGTCGGTGATGACAGCCTTATGTAGTTTCAGAGCAAATGAATTTGTATACCTTGCGTTATTATTCACTTCCCGCTGTATGACGCTCAATGTTGGACAGGTGTGTGAGCAGTTTTGACTCACGTGTTTGAAATTTGTTCAAAAACAGAAATTGCTGAAGACACTGACAAGTCTGACAGCATCTGTGGAGTGAAAGCAGAGTTAATCTTTCGGGTTCTATGACTGTTTGTCAAAGCACCCAGTAATTCCAATAATTTTTGTTTTTGTTTCAGATTTCCTGTATCCAATCATCTTTGCTATATTGAAAATGTATTCTGTAACTTTTCATTTTTGAAGGACCTCAGGGGTCTGGCAACACCTACAGAGACAGAGAAACAATGTTAATGTTTCAAGTCCAGTGTAAATCTTCTTCAGAAATGTAAAGGATTAGAAAGTGAGCGTTTTAGTATCTTGGCAGAGGTGGGAAAGAGTGTTTGGAGGCCCAGTGTGAGAGACAAATGGGCTTGAAATTGTGGTGAAAGAGACACAGATATATAATAGGTGTAAATTAATGTGTAAATATTATAAATTGTTTTTCTCTGTTGAATGCAACATAAACAAGACACGAACTTAGGGAGCCCAGGAGGGAGAGTGTATGGAAAATGGAGAACAGCCATAATGGGTTCAGGCTGTGAATTTATGGAATTGAATATTAACTCCTACAGACTGTAACGTACCAAAGTGTAAAGTGAGCTGTTACTCGAGCTTGGGTTGCGCTTCATTGGAACATTGCAGCAACCTGCATTTTCTTAGAATCCCGACAGTGTGGAAACAGGCCCTTCAGCCCAACAGGTTTATACTGACCCTCCGAAGAGTATGCAAACCAATCCCATTCTCTACTCTAATACTATACACAGACCCTTGATTATTGCACCTAACATCAACATTGGCAATTCAGCATGACCAGTTCACGTCACCTGCACAACTTTGAACTGTGACAGGAAACTCGAACCCCCAGAGGAAATCGAACCCAGTTCCCTGATGCTGTGAGGCAGCAGTGCAAACCACTGAGCCACCGTGCCATCCAGGACCGAACAATTATAAGGCCACAACTCTATATGAGCAGAAATGAAGCCATTCGGACTATCAAGTCTGCTCCGCCATTCGATCACCACTGACAGATTTTCAGCCCCATTTTCCTGCTTCCTCTCAATAATCTTTGATCCCCTTGTCAATCTAAACTTATCTGAGTCTGTTTTAAATATACTAAATATAGCATAGAACAGTACAGCACAGAACAGGCCCTTTGGGCCACGATGTTGTCCCGAGATTTAATCCTATTGTAAAATGTAGTAATTTAACCTACGCACCCTTCAACTCACTGCTATCCATGTGCATGATCAACAGTCGCTTAAATGTCCCCAATGACTTTGCTTTCACCATCAGAGCTGGCAATGCATTCCATGCATTCACAAATCTCTGCATAAAGAACCTACCTCTGACGTCTCCCTTTTACCTTCCTCCTAATATCTTCAAACTATGACTTCTCGTACTAGTCACTTCTGCCCTGGGGAAAAGTCTCTGGGTATTGACACTATCTATTCCTCTCATTATTTTGTACACCTCGATCAGCTCTCCTCTCTCCTCCTTGTCTCCAGAGAGAAATATCCAAGCTCGTTCAACCTTTCTTCATAAAGCAAGCCCTCCAATCCAGGCAGCATCCTGGTAAACCTTCTTTGCAATCTCTCCAAAGCCTCTGAGCTTTCCAATAGTACGGTGTCCACAACTGGACACAATATTCCAAGTGTGGTCTCACCAGGACTTATAAGCTGCAGAAAAACCTCACGGCTCTTAAACTAGTTCCCCCTATTAATGAAAGCCAAAACACCATATGCTTTCTTGACACCCTATCCACTTGGGTGGCAACTTTGAGGGATCTATGCACTTGCGCACCCAGATCCCTCTGTTCCTCCACACTGCCAAGAATCCTGTCTTTAATGCTATATTCAGGTTTCGAATTTGACCTTCCAAAATGCATTACTTTGCATTTATCCAGGTTGAACTCCATCTGTCAATTCTCAGCCCAGCTCTGCATCCTGTCTATGTCGCGCTGCAGCCTACAATAGCCCTCTATACTATCGACGTCACCTCCAACCTTTGTGTCATCAGCAAAGTTACTAACACACACCATAACCTCCTCATCCAAGTCATTTATAAAAACTACAAAGAGCAGAGGCCCAAGAACACAGCCCTGTGAGATCCCTCTCAACACTGTCCTCCAAACAGAATACTTTCCATCTACAACCACTGTCTGCCTTCTGCCAACCAGCCAATTCTGAATCCAGATAACCAAATCTCCCTGTATCCCATACTTCCTGACTTTATGAATGACCCTTCCATGGGAAACCCTATCAAATACCTTGCTGAAGTCCACATGCACCACATCCACTGTTAGACCATCGTCGACCTGTCTTTACACCTCCTCAAAGAAATCAATAAGATTTGTGAGGCATTGCCTGCCCTTCATGAAACCATGCTGACTGCCTTTAATCACACTATGCTTTGCCAAATAGTCATAAATCCTATCCCTCGGAATTTTTAACAAACTTTGCTGACCGCAGACGTAAGACTGACTGGTCTCTAATTGCTAGGGATTTCCCTATTACCCTTCTTGAAATGAGGAACAACATTTGCCTCCTTCCAATCCTTTGGTACGACTCGTGTGAAGAGTGAGAAGGCAAATATCCTCACCAGCGGCTTAGCAACCTCCTTTCTTGCTTCCTGGAGCAGTCTCGGATAAATCTGGTCTGGCCCTGGGGATGTATCTTAATGTTTTCCAAAATTGCAAGCACATCAACTTCATCAATCTTGATCTGGTCAAGACTGATCTGGCCCAGCTCCTCTAAGTTTCGTTTACAACAACTTCATTTTCCTTGGTGAAAATCGAAACAAAAAACTCATTTAGGGCTTCCCCTATCTGCTCAGACTCCACACATAAGTTCGCTGAGCTAATCCTGGTCGACCCTACCTTCTCCCTGATTATTCTCTTATTCCTCACGTATGAGCAAAATGCCTTTGGAATCTCCCTAAGCCTTCCTGTCAAGCCTTTTTCGTGCCCCATCATGGCTCGCCTCAGTCCTTTTCTGAGCTCCTTCCTAGCAAGCCTGTAATCCTTTAAAGATGTGCTAGATCCTTGCTTCCTCCATCTTACGTAAGCTGCCTGCTTCCTTTTTACGAGACGTTCCTGTGTTCTCGTCATCTAAGGTTCCTTAATCTTACCCCTTCTTACCTGTCTCAGAGGAACAAATTTGTGTATCACTCGCAACAACTGCTCCTTAAACAGTCTTCACATGTCTGCTGTGCCCTTTCTGTGGATCAATTGTTCCCAGTCTGTACTTCCCAACTCCTGTCTGATAGCATCATAATTTCCTTTTCCACAGTTAAATATCTTCCCTCGGAAACTGCTCCTTTCACTCTCGCAGACTGTGCTACACTTTCGCCAAAGTGCTCTCCCACCGTTAGTTCTGACACCTGACCTGGCTCGTTGCCGAGCACCAAATGCAAAATAGCCTCTCCCCTCAATGGTCCGTCCACATACTGAGTAAGGAAACCGTCTTGAACAGACCTGACAAAAACGGCTACATCCACACCATCTGCACTTAGGAGGTTCCAGTCGATATTGGAAAAGTTGAAATCACCCATAACTATAACCCTGCTACTTTTGCATTTTTCCAGAATCTGCCCGCCTATGGGATCTTCAGTCTCTACTGTTATTAGGTGGTCTGCAGAAAACCCACAAATGCGGTGACTGTTCCCTTGCTGTTCCTAACTTCCACCCATACTGACTCAGTAGACAAACATTCCTCAACAACCTTCATTTATGTAGCTCTGACGCACTCTCTGATTAACAATTCTCCACTCCCTCCTCATTTTCCAGCCACCCTGTTCTTTTTTAGATTAGATTAGATTACTTACATTGTGGAAACAGGCCCTTCGGCCCAACAAGTCCACACCAACACTCCATAGAGCAACCCACCCAAAACCATTCCTCTACATTTACCCCTTCATCTTACACTACGGACAATTTAGCATGGCCAATTCACCTAATCTGTACATCTTTGAATTATGGGAGGAAACCGGAGCACCCGAAGGAAATCCACAGGGAAAGTTTGCAAACTCCGCACTGGCAGTTCCCTGACATGGGAATTGAACCCGGTTCTCTGGCGCTGTGAGGCAGTAGTGCTAGCCATTGGGCCACCGTGCTGCGCCGAAACGCTTTTAAACGTTCTAAACCCTGGGAAATCAAGCAGCCATCCCTGCCCCTGTGAAACCTACGTCTCCATTATGGCCACGACATCGTTGTCCCAAGTACGGATCCATGCTCTAAGTTCGTCACTCTTATTTCGGACTTTACTTGCATTAAAGCAGACGCACTTTAACCGATCCCTTTGTTTCATCGCGTGAGAAACCTTCCTGAAAGATTCAATATATCCTGTCATTGTCCCAGCTGCAACTCACCCACTCTCAGACATGTGGTCTTATTCCTACCCACTTGCCAAACTAGTTTAAACCCGCCAGAATCCCACGAGCAAAACTCACAAACAGGCCATTTGTGCCACTACAGTTCAGATGCAACCCATCCTTCATGTACAGGTCCCACCTTACCCAGAAGGTATCCCAATGGTCTAGGTATCTGAAGTCCTCCCTCCTGCACCAGCCTCGCAGCCACGTGTAAAGCTGCATTCGCTGACTGTTCCTCATCTAACTAGCTCGTGGCACTGGTAGCAAACCTGAGATCACTTCTCTACTCGTCCTGGTCTTCAGCGTCTAAACTAACTCTCTGTAGTCAGTTTTCAGATCCTCAGTCCCTTTCCTGGCTATATCGTTGGTGCCAAATGATTTGGTTTCCACAGCCTTCTGTGATAAGGAATTCTACAATTTCACTACTCTCTGGCTAAACACGTTTCATGTTATCTCCGTTCTAATGGGTTTTCCCTTTGCTCTAAGCCTGTGTCCTCCTGCTAGTGCAAACGGCCTGTCAGTTTTGTCTGTATCCAGGTCATTCAGTATTCTATAAGTTTCAATTGGATCCCCCCCCCCCCCCATCCTTCTAATCTTCATCGAGTATAAACCCAGGGTCCTCCAACGTTCCTCATTTGTTAAGCTTTTCATTTCTGCTGAACCTTCTCTTGACACACACCAAGGCTAACACATCCTTCCTGAGGTATGAGGCACAAAACACTGGAAATGTGGTCTGACCAGAGCCTTAGAAAGCCTCAGAATCCCCATCATTATATCCTACTCCTCTCGAGATGAATGATAACATTGTATCTGACTTCTTAGCTACTGACTCAACCTGCAAGTTTATCTAAGGTGAATCCGGCGCTTGGAATCCCAAGTCCCTTTGTTACTCAGATTTCTGATTTTTTCCCCATTTAGTAAATAGTCCATGCCTGTATTCTTCACACCAAAGTGCATGACCTCACACTCTCCCACATTGTGTTCCATCTGCTACTGCTTTTCCCACTTTCCTAAACTATCGAAATCTTTCTGCAGGCTCCCTGCCTTCTCAATACTATATGCCACTCCAACTATCTTTGCATCGTCTGCAAACGTAGTCAGAATGCCTTCTGTCCCACCACTCAGATCATTAACCTATAAAGTGAAATGTTGTGGTCACAACACTGACTCTTGTGGAACACTGCTAATCACCGTCTGCTATCCTGAGAGGGACAATTTTATCCTCACTACGCCTCCTGCCAGAGAGCCAACCTTTTATCCATGCTAGTACCAGGCCTCTGACACCATGAGTCCTTATCTTACTCTGCAGCATCCTGTGTGATACCATATCAGAGGCTTTCTGGAAGTTCTGATAGGTAACTTTCTCTGGTTCAACGCGTCGTTACCTCCTCAAAGAATTCTCATTATCCTGACAGCAGTGTAGGTTATTGAAACGGGGAGCAATCAGATGGAAAGGGTCATTCCTACAGACAAAGTGGCGATGTTCCCCAAAAAAGTTTCTGTTTGGCTCACTAATGTAAAGGAGACTGCATTGTGAGCAGCAATGACAGGAAACTGGATTGAAAGAGTACAACTGAAATGCTGCTTCACCTGAAAAGTGTGTTTAGGTCCTGGGACAGTGAGAAGGGAAGAGGTGAATGGGAAAATGTTGCTGCTTCTGCATTTACATGGGAAGGTACCATGGGCGTGTGGGAAAGTGTTCGGGGTGATGGAGCGTGCCACAGAAGAAATAGTCTTTGTAAAATGCTGACACTGGACGGAAGGGGAAGATGTATTTGATGGCGCTGTCCTGCTGGAGACGGAGGATGATTCTGTGAATGTGGATTCTAGTGCAGTAGGAAGTTAGGGCATGGGGAGATCTATCATTGTTCTGGGAAGGAGGGGATGGAGTGAGGGCAGAAGTGAGGGAGACGGGACAGTCACAGCTGAAGGTTCAGTACATCAGAGTGAGGGGGATTCTCGTTTGAGAGAAAATGATGTAATATAGGAAGCTTCCCACTGGAATGTGGCATCATCGAACAGAAATCACAGAGCCAGAAAAACTGAGAGAATGGAGTCACTCTCCATGTGTTCAGCCACATACACAGGTTCGCCCTGAATGACTGAAAAGAGTCAGGTATTTCAAATGCAGATTTATGTAATATATCTGGTCAACTACGGAGTGTGAAAATAGACACAGGTGAAGGTCAGCAGATGTGTGGGGGTGGGGGCACATTTAAGCAGGTACTGCTTAATAACACCCAGCTATTATTGACTCTGGTCAAAAAGAAGATGATATGAAGATGTGAAGATGAACCACCCATGATGCACAAAGGCTGTGAAGGATACTAATCAATCACAAACTAAAGAATTCAAATTGGTGAGTTCTAGCGTCGGCCACATTTAGGAAGTTTACTCTTGGAACCAGAAGCAGATTGTATAAAACAAAATACAAAGAAAAATATTCCAAAACTGGCAAGAAATACGAAAAAGAAACTAACCACGAGAGTTTTCCCATATCGAATAAAAAACGTTCATGATGTATGTGTGACCCTTCGAAGAAAGGCAGGAAAGAAATTGTGGGACACCTGGAGGATGTGACTGGGGAACTGGTTTCAGGGAACAGGCAGAGAATTTAAAACAGTATTTTACATCTTTTCTCTCAGGGGAAGGCACAAAGAGTTTCAATATTATAAACAAAATTGTAGTCAGATGAAAGTTTTTGCACTGTCTCTAACAAAACGACAAAGGCTTTTCTCAAACAGAAAAGACCAAGGGTAAACAGCTGATCAGCAATTCATAGCTGGTTTTAATAGAAGTGGTTACAGAGTGACTGGTGGCACTGTGTGAAATATTCAATAACTCTCGGGATTACGGGAGTGTTCCAGTAAAACTGGCAGAACTCCAAAGTGGCGCCTGTCTTCAAGAAGAGAGTGAGTCTTCAAGTGTTTAGGTTCTCCCTTTGTCTGAATAGTGGAGCATATTTGAGAGGATTAATGGCCTCATGATGCACTTTCATCCTGAGTGATTTCGAAAAAGTAAAACTCTGCTCCTTCCTCTGATGTGTTACATACTGGGGAATGAACATTTTGCTAAAGTTTAATTATTTTGAAAATTATCTGGAACATCGTACAAACGACATCACCCAGAGAATTCTAGAAACTGTACTCATTCCAACATTTTATAACCATGTGGGGATATTGCACAGGTGTGAGAGAGAGAGAGAGAGAGAGAGAAGGTGCTGCATTGTAGTGGTGAGAGTGCTGGAGCCTTATTCTGGGGAAGGCGCTAACAGATATACAGTGAGTGTGAGAGAGTAGAGAGAATACGGTGACTCTTATCATGCCAGAGCGGGAAAGGTGCTTTTCCAGTATTGCTAGGCTTTTCTTGGACCGCAGATAATGCACTGAGCTGGGTGATGTGCTCAGACCATGCTCGGTGGGTCTCGTGGTGCGGCTCTGTCTGGGAAGTAAATAGTCCCTTTCTGTACTAGACTATTCACCAGGACCTCCGTGCCCCTGTCGACAAGCCCCTGTGGTGTAATTTCCTCTTATCTGCCATGCTCGGTAAACTATGCAGGGCAGCTCCAAACTGGGAAAGCTCAACCGTGTGCCCATTGGTCTTTAAATGATGTCAGCAGTACCAGGGATCACTGAATATCCAGGGACATCCGGGAGATAGTGTGTACCTCCAGCTATGTAGCGTGGGATAATCATGCTGGTATTGAATGAGAGGGACACCATGGGGGTGGGGTGGATAGTTAATGAGGTGAGTTCGATAAGATAGCACCAGGAAACTAGCTCTGCCTCGTGCAGACAACCCCTCTGTCACACTCAAGGAAAATGGCACTGAGACAAATTATTGTTCGATTCACCCCAATGAGTCGAAGATTCTGCTGTTCCTACTCCCAGTTACAAATCTGCAGAACAAATGTTTATCCAAAACTCTCCATCATCTTAACTTACACCAATGTCCTGCTCACCCATCATTCACGGAAACAGTGGCATATATTGCAATATGCTATTGAAATGTTTTCATTTCACAATTTTAAACCTACCATCAGATCCTTCTTTGAAATTCTCTCTCAATCTCCCCCTCTCTTTTAAGCAAGCTCTTCCCATTTGTTGGTATTTAAACTGATTCCCCCCGCCATCTCTCTCTGGCAGTGAGTTTCACACCCACAGCACTCCTGTGTCATGCCACAATGGAGATATGGAGCTGTAAATGGAGGGAGCTGCACATCCTGTCACTTTCAGCATGAGCTGCAACTTTCCCCACGCTGGGCAGTGATCTAACACAGTGTTACTGAGCAATGCAGTGATTGGTCTACACAGCTGTGTATGCTGGGAAGGTAACTGCTCCAGTTAATGGATAAATTCACTGCTATTCACTGCACAGCTCCCCATACTGCACAGATATCCAATCCGTGTGTATAAAACAATGCCTTTGTGTGGTCTGCACAGCGCCCTGTGCTGAACAGATCATCTAGTCCAAGTTTATGGATCAATGCACTGTTGGACCAATTCGTCGTGAACTGGTGAGCTCTAAACAGTGTTCGATCCTGGACGGATTGCTGAGCAGTACACTAGCCTGGTCTACGCAGTACTTCATGCTGAGCAGGTATCTCATCTGGGCTTATACGTGTCCGGGCTGGATCTGAGAGGTGGATTGAGTATCTGATATAATTCCTGACATGATTATCACTCTTCCAGCTCGGCCCATTCCGCAGGTAAATGTGACGTGCTGTGTTTGAGATAGAGTTTACTTCGTCAAAATATTCGACATTAAGCAAAACACAATTTATCCGAAGACTACCGCTAAAAGGCAACAAAAGGAAGAGGAACTTGCAATAACATAATTCTGTTGGAAAACTTAGCAGAATAATAGTTTATTTAACAGCTATACAGTAACTGCTCCAATATTGTTTCATCCAATAAGCACACAAATGTCAAAAAAGAAATGCAGGAAACAGATTGGCTGACATGCAGTTCTCCAATCCAAGAGGAAAGAACATCAAAAGACAGTTCCGAGAGAAATCACAGAGACAGTGCGTAGCACCCGGGAGAGATTTACTGCCTTCCAACCCTGCTGAGACTCCAGCAATAACTGGCAAAATGTAAAACTAAGAATCCTGGTTCTGTGAGAGTTTGACCATCACTCCATAGGACCAGGCCGCAGCTGCAAGAACACAAGGAATGGACTGCATCTACACCGTGTATGGCTCTGTAGGTGTCTCTCAAAAATGCCTAAATCCACATAAACCGTTAAATGCTGTACAGACAAAAGTCAAAGTTAAACATTAATAATTAAAACGAGAAGATGCAGCAGGCCTGGTGATCAGACACAGACGGCCTCGGGAGCCCAGCAATTCCTATACTGTCAAAACATAGCAGAATCATCAAGCTTGTGAAGAGAAAGAATTATTTCTCTCCCTCATCTCTATGTTTACAACTGGAGATGTGCCATTTGCCCAATAATCAGCGATATCAAAATCCCAGCCACACCAAGTATTATTGTGATATATCAGAGTTGCCGTGAAATGGGTTAACTGGAGCTGTTTGTTCAGTGACTGTGATTAATGTCAGTCTTCCTGGACCTAACTGGGTCACTGGAGGATTTCCCTCTTCCATAATTAGGGACTTCTTTCACCTTGTTATGCCATAGTATTCAGGGCAGAGTCAACCTCAACAAGATTGGGATCAACAGCTACAGAGAAAAAGAAAGAGATCAGAATCTGAGAACATTAGAATGGTTCAACAATGGATTTTAATTTGAGACCATTAGACTGGAATGTTCCAACAATGGAAACGAATCTGAGACCATTAGACTGGAATGTTCCAACAATGGATCAGATTCTGAGAACATTAGACTGGAATGTTACAACAATGGACAGGAGTTTATCCGATGGTCTTTATTGGCTTTCTCAGGATTGGCCATGGTTAGAGTTGCGGATACGAGCTGTACTGATGACTATTCAAGCTGGGTACTATCCCATCCTCGCTATTACTGGTGTTCCTGGTAAGTCTATCTCTGTCAATTCTATAAATGATGCTGAATGTTATTGCTATGCTAGTCGATTATATTTAACAAATACAGAAACTTTCAGTCACAAACGCCACTTTCTTCTCATGCATTTCCAAACTACTTAGTCATAAACATCTGAGAAGGTCAAAGACTGTTCGGAACCTTGAGTCTCCATTTAGCGTGAACTGTTTTATATCTCCATATTCTCTCTGTCATCAAACCTGCTTCTTAATATCCCCAATCTCCAGATTTGCCTGAGTTCTATTGCTGACTTCGCCATCATCTACCCCTTCGTTAACGACAGATTTTATGGCTCCAGTTCTCTTCTGACCTCTATTCCAGTTACAAAGAGTTTGACCACAAACTTGTTCTTGTCTCTACAGTTACTTCACAACAGGGACTCTTAAACAGAGTAATAATGTCACTGACTGTGTAATTCAGAGGCACAGGTTATGACTCGAAACGCATTGTCTGAAATCCTATCCCAGCCGATGACTAAATTTAAATTCCAATATCAAAAATAGGAATGAAGCCTAATTTCACTCATGGCAATCATAAACCATCATGATTTCTTTCTTATTTTATTGATAACCTTTGATAAAGAAACCTAACATTTTGCCCTGTCTGAACTAAGTGTCACCTCAGATCCACAACAATGTGGTTGCCTCCATATTGCCTTGACAAATGGCCCCATTGTCAAGGACTGTTAGGATGGACAACAAATACTGTCCTTGCCAGTGATGCTGGCATCCCGCGAAACAACAACAACAAGAAAATATGGATGCTGGCGATCTGAAATAAAATTCTCCACAGTCTGAAAGAATGTTGGAAAATCTCAGCAGTTATGGCAGTGTGTCGGAAAAAAAAAACAAATAACGTTTCGAGTTCAGTGAACCTATCAAATCTGAATGCAACTGCGAAATAATATTATTATATCAGGGATGGATGGTAGGGTGAGCGGGAGGTTTGTGTTGAGTGGATGATGTCCAGCAAGAGAGAGAAAGTGAGAGTGAAAGGGAGAGAGATGGAGAGAGAGAGAGAAAAAGGAAAAGCAAACAAAAGGATTGCTGATGATGGACTGGAAGGAAAACAGAATGGGAAGTTATTCTACCATTTCCCCTTTTCACATATTCCTGAATATCATATTTATTACAGGATGTCCCTGCTTACCGTGAGTTATGTTCCCTCTATCTCTCGTCTCTGAGTGTGGTGATCAACTCCATCAGCAATACTGATAGTCGCTGATATATAGAGAAACGTAATGTTCCATTGTCAACTGCTTCTTTGGAGAGAGGAACTGTTACTGTGTGACTGTGTGGAGATATAAGAGCTTTCTCAGCCAGGAAGAGAAACTGAGGAACTGAAAAATGTATTGCTGGAAAAGCACAGCAGGTAAGGCAGCATCCAAAGATCAGGAGAATCGACGTTTCGGGCGTGAGCCCTTCTTCAGGAATGAGGAAAGTGTGCCAACCAGGCTTAGATAAAAGGCAGGGAGGAGGGACTTGGGGGAGGGGCGTTGGAAATGCGATAGGTGGAAAGACGTTAAGGTGAGGGTGATAGGCCGGAGAGGGTGTGAGGACGGAAAGGTCAGCAAGAAAATTGCAGGTCAGGAAGGTGGTGCTGATTTAGAGGGTTGGGATTGAGACAAGGTGGGGGGAGGGGAAATGAGGAAGCTGGAGAAATCTGAATTCATCCCTTGTGGTTGGAGGGTTCCTGCTGGAGGAAGAGCACCTCCTCTTCCGCCTGGGAACCCTCCAACCACAAGGGATGAATTCCGATTTCTCCAGCTTCCTCATTTCCCCTCCCCCCACCTTGTCTCAATCCCAAACCTCAAAATCAGCACCACCTTCCTGACCTGCAATTTTCTTGCTGACCTCTCCGTCCTCACCCCCTCTCCGGCCTATCACCCTCACCTTAACCTCTATCCACCTATCGCATTTCCTTCGCCCCTCCCCCAAGTCCCTCCTCCCTGCCTTTTATCTTAGCCTGCTTCGCACACTTTCCTCATTCCTGAAGAAGGGCTCATGCCCGAAACGTTGATTCTCCTGATCTTTGGATACTGCCTGACCTGCTGTGCTTTCTCAGCAACACATTTTTCAGCTCTGATCTCCAGCATCTGCAGTCCTCATTTTCTCCTAGAGAAACTGAGGAGACCAAGGCATTTTCAATACTGAATGGATGCATTGTCGGTATGGGGAATTCACTTGCTGCTCTCATCTGGAAAGTCAGTGGAGACTCTGTGGATGGTGTTCTCAGGATAGTGATGTCAGCTACTGGGTTCATTCAGGGATTCACGAGGGTCTGGGGACCCCACTCTGAATACTGCATTTACAGTGTGTCTGGGTCCATGATAAACAAATGGATTTGAGACTACAAAGAAGGGACGCTGTATAAACAGGGAGGAGCGAGGCACTATATTTTCCTCTCTGGAATTTCCAGGAACATTTGTCTAAGCTGCACCCATTCAGGTGTAAGGTGTAAAGCCAGCTTGTTTCAAAATTGATGTGGCCACTGAGCTGTATTCTCTCCTTCAGTATAACCTGTGTTCTCACACCAGTAGCAGGACTGCGCTGACAATCACGATGAATTAAACTGAATTGATTCTGGAACTTTGCAGGCAGCAGTGGGTAATAATCCACCATCTCTGAAGTGCAGTCCTCCAATGTATTCACGAGTTGACTGAATCCATCTGCCTGCTGAGAGGAATGCATTGGTTCCATCTCCACAGGGGAAAGTACAGAAATTAATGTCCAACGATATTAGGAAACAGATGGACTGGTAAAAATTGGAAGCTGCAGGAAATCAGAATTAATGAAGAGTATATTATTGAAAATCTAATTGAATCGAAGTTTCTTAAGTTGCTGCATCTGATGAGCTACATCTCAGAGTAATTGAGATGAGAACAGAGCTAGTGAAATAATTACTGATTATTCTTCAAAGCTAGTTAGATTCTGGAAAGGATCCTGCAGACTGGACAGCAGCTATTGTCAACCTAAATATTTAAAACAGGATGGAGAGGGAAAACAGAAAACTAAATAATTTGATGTCAGCTGTGAGAAAAAATATTGGAACCTTTTATAAGGAACGTGACGAATAGACACTTGGAGAATAATTATATGATTTGGTACATTCGGCCGAGATTCAGGAAAGGGAAATGATCTTTGATAAACCTGTTTGTGGAGATTGTCCGTTGTGACATCGACAGTTGAGAATCAATGCGAGTGGAGTATTTGTATTTTTAGAAGACGCTTGACATGTTTGAATACAGGTGAATGGGGAATGTTAGGGTCCATGGGTAGGTAGGGGTGGAATATATACCACATTGATTAAAATTTGATTAACGGAGATACAAGAAGAATGCTGTTTTTCTCTGGACTGAAGGATTGATGCGTGGCAGCAGGAGCCGTGTTTGGGCAATAGCTGTTCATAAGGTATAAAAATGATTCAGATGTGAACAACAAATATAATCATGTACAGCTTTATTTATTAAATGGTACAGAGGTTGGCGAGTGCTTTTGTTGAAAAGGACCTGTATGTCCTTGGTCATAAGTCACTGACAGAATTCATACAGGACAGGAAGTAAATGATGTGTGGGTCTTCATGAAAAATCATTCAAGTACAAATGTTAGAATATCTTTCCCACTGATCGTGTTTTATTGAGAGTGTAGTTGGTGCATTGTGTAAAGATTTGGTCTGCTTTATAAACAATGATCGCTCTGTCACTGAGAGAGTGCAAAGTAGTTTGACCAGACGAAATACTGGCATGATGTTACCATGAGGAGAGAGTGCAGTAACAATGTGTTTAATCTGTAGCGCTGTGAGAGAATAAGAAGTGGAAGCTTGATGGGTATGGCCAGAAACTCATTATGTCCCAAACAGCTGAATGGGGTGGAAATGTCATACCTTTCGTTGGATGTATGATTCACGACAGTTTACATGCATCTGCAGAACCCCCACGTCGATTGACAACGAGGTACAGGCTCTGAATGAACTCTGAACACTTTAATGCACAGTTACTGTGTGACACTGCATTGAATGTCACTTTGTACACGATCCTGCCAGCAGCCAAAATACCATCATTCTGAAACAGTTAGTTATTTCCCAATGGCTTCTGACCTCCACGGAGACCATGCGTCTGCCTTCTTGGAGATGGAAGGTAACTTGGAGAACGGCTAAAAAATGTTGTCTTCATTCCGACTGCCAGAAAACCATGTTAAAGTAACACATATGTACCATGAGTAATTAAGTCATACGGATCAATTTGGAGCAGTCTGTCTGTGCAGCCCCTGCTCCATTTGTTTGTGATGTTGGAACATCTCTGACATTTTCCTGTTCCTGTGTTAGTGGCTTGACAAGCTGAATAACCTCTTCCTGTTCCTTTGTAAGTGACTCCGGGTGTGAAATGGTTCTTTCTGTTCCCATGTACGTTACATGTGGGAGAGAACAGACTCCCTGACTTCCTGTGCGACAGGCAGGAGGGACTGAATAGGGTATCCCTTTTTTTGCCCGGTAGTTTTGATGGGATGAATGGCTTCACCACATTCTTTTGAAACCAGATAGAGCTGCTGAATGAACTCCTCCTTTCACTGTGGAAATGTACTGTGCTGTTACATAAACGTTACCCAGACTTTAACAGCACGGTCTTGAATGTTGACCAAGTCTTCTTGCACATGGTCACAGCCTGTTTCAAGAGCTGAAGAGGGACAACTTATCCTGAAAATTTTGTAGAATTCAGTGAATGCCGCCTCTTCTGCTGGCACGGTGGCTCAGTAGCTAACACTGCTGCCTCACAGCACCAGGGTCCCAGTTTCGATTCGAGCCTTGGGCAACTGTCTGTGTGGAGTTGCACATTCCCCACTTCTCTGCATGAGTTTCCTCCAGGTGCTCCGGTTTCCTCCCACAGTCCGAAGATGTGCACACCAGGTGAATTGGCCATACTAAATTGTCCATTACGTCAGGTGCATTAGTCCGACGGAAATGTGTTTGGGTGGGTTACTCTTCGGAGGGTCGGTGTGGACTGGTTGGGCCGACGTGCCTGTTTCCGCATTGTAGGGAATCTAATCTGCTCAGTTTGGCTCAATGGGCTGAATATCCTCCTTCCACACTGTCGGGATTCTATGATGACAAACTGGAGATGCCCGGGCTGACGAAGCTACGCTGAGGATCTCCTGCAGATGTGCCCCACGGCTAAGATGATTGATACCCACCAATGATAATCATCTTCCCTTGTGCCGTGAATGACTCCAAACAGTGTAGAGGTCATAATTAATTCTCATTGTGTGATTTTGTTCAGGCTCCTTGATGTCATCCTTAGTCAAATCCATCCTTGAGTTCAGGGTCATTCTCTCTTACCTGAGCCCCTGCGTTACCTCTTTTGTTCATATCAATAGGTCATGGTGCAGAAGCTGAGAAGGTTTTCTTCAAACAGAGGGTAGTGAATGTCAGGAATTCTCTAAAAAAGAGAGTTAGGGGAGCTAGATCACTGAACGGGACCAGTGGTGTCCCGCTGGGATCAGTTCAGTGAGCTCTGCTCTCTGTTATTTTCAAAAATGACTTGGATATGGGTGTTGAAGAGTGGGCTAGTATGTTTGCCGATTACACAAAGGTGGTTGGAGTGATACAGCATATGGAGGGCTATTGTAGGTTACAATGGACATCGACAGGATGCAGAGGTGGGCTGAGAAGTGGCACATGGAGTTCAAACTGAAGTAATTCACCTTGCAAGCTCGAATGTGAATGCAGAATACATGGTGAAAGGCAGGATTCTTGGCAGTGTGGAGAAACAGAGGGATCCTGGTGTCCATGTCCACAGATCCCTCAAAGTTGCCACCCAAGTTGATTGGGTTGTTAAGAAGGTGTATGGTGTTTTGGCTTTCAGTTGCAGGGGGATTGAGTTTAAGAGCCGGGAGGTTATGCTTCAGCTCGATAGAGGCCTGCTCAGACGCACAGGGAATATTGTGTTCAGTTATGGTCTCCTCATTATAGGAAGGATAGTGAAGCTTTCGAGAGTGTAAAGAAGAGATTTACCAGGATGCTGCCTGGACTGGAGGGCAGGTCTTACGAAGAAACCGTGAGGGAGCTAGGGCTTTTCTCATTGGAGGAAAAATAGATGAGAGGTGACTTGATAGAGGTGTACAAGATGATGAGAGAGTGAATAGCCAGAGACATTTTCCCATGGCAGAAATGTCTATCACTTGGTGGTATAATTTTAAGGTAATTGGAGGAAGTTTTAGGGGAGATATCAGAGGTAGATTCTTTACACAGAGAGTGGTGGGTGTGTCGAATGCACTACCATCAGTGGTAGTAGAGTCAAATACGTGAGGGAAACTTAAGAGACTCTTGGTTAGGCACATGGAACAAAGTAAATGGAAGCATGTAGGTTAGTCTAATCTTAGAGTAGGATAAATGGCACAACGTCGAGTGATGAAGGTTCTAACTGCATGCATTCATGTAGAACTCTGAGCTCAAAAACTGCATGAATTCACGTAAAACTTCTTATCTCACTTTTTAGATTAGAATCAATCTAAACATCATGGCATAGTCAGAGAACACAGGGGGCCAACACCTTCAACATTTTGTCTAGCTATCACCATTGTTCACAGCTCACCTGAGAATGCAACTTTTAAAAAAAAGTTTGTGATTTACACATAAAAGTAGTGAAACTATCATGGTATTCTAACAAATGAAAGGCTTAACAGACAATCAATTTCAGTTACATCACACTGTAAATTTTTGCTATAAATTCTGTGTTACGATCGAGCCATCCACTATCACCTGATGAGGGAGCGATGCTCCAAAACCTAGTGTGCTTCCAATGAAACCTGTTGGACTATAACCTGGTGCTATGTGATTTCTAACTTTGTACACCCCAGTCCAACACCAGCATCTCCAAATCAGTACTGTTCCTGGTTCTGTGTTCTATGGAAGTGTGCAAGAAGACTTGGACATTGAGGAAGATTTGAGACTTGGGCAGATCAGCCTTGATCTTTGTGAAGGGCAAGGCAGGCTTGGGATGGGAATGACCTGCCCCTGTTCCTGATGTTCTCCCATTCTGTTATTGGAAAGTTAGTAGGTGTTATTTTCCTGGAAGGTTTTTTATGGGATGTTGCAATCAGGGAGACCTGTGGATTTTGTGAGCCATCACCGGGTGAGATTTGGGGGCTGTATTCACAGTGAATCTGGCTCTACAACATCATCAACAAATGAAGCACAAGATACAGAGAGGGAAAGCCCTGTAAAGAGAAATGAGCAACCTCTTCCATATCCAGCCTGGGTCTTCCAATTACATTTTCCATATCTCCCAAACCGAGTGGGACAGTCTTGAGGGGCCGATTGTTTCCTCTATTTCTGTGCACCATGCTATAACAATAAGTGGACTCTAACTGCTCCTGTCTAGCAGGTTAGAGGGGTTGGATTGGACACAGAAACATGGGATTGAGGAGCAGGAGTGTGTCATTAGAGAATTTGAGCCTTCTCCACCAGGCATTAAAATGGTGGCTGATCAGGTTGTGGTCTCAGCCTGATCGTCCTGTCTGTGTCCCATTATCCGTGACTCACTTTTCTGTCAAATCTTTAACTAACTCAGCTGTGAATACTTGTAATCAGAGAGGCACCACAAACTTCCGGGAAAGAGAATTCCCTTTCGAAGGGCCCTTTTAGAATTTTCCCTCATCCCACTGTGAGAATAAGAGAATCATACAGCGTGGAAACAAATCCTTTTGTCCAATTTGTCCACGCCAATCAGGCATCTTAATCAGATCTCGTCCCACTTGCCAGCATTTGGCCCACATCCCATGATCTATTCCTATTTATGTACCTATCCAGTTACATTTTAAACGTGTAATTGTACCCGCTTTCACCACTTCCTCTGACAGTACACCCACCAGCCTCTGTATGAAAAGGTTTCCCCTCAGGTCCCTTCTTAGTCTTTGCCCTGTCACCATCACCCTATGCCGTCTAGTTCTGAACGCACCTACTCTGGGAAAAAGATTTTGCCCATTCAGACTATCCATCCCCCTCAGGACTTTTTAAAACCTCTGTCATGTCACCATTCAACCTCTGACAGTCCAGGGGGAAAAGTCTCAACCTGTTCCTCATCTCCCTGTAGCTCAAACCCTCAGGTTCCAGAAAATCCTTGTAAATCTTTTCTGCACCCTTTCAAGCTTAACAACATCCATCCTTTAATAGAGTCAACTGGTGTGTACGCAGTTTTCTTAAAGGGGCCTCATCTACATCCTGTACAAGTGCAACACGCTACTCCAACTCCTATTCTCAATGTTCTGACTGATTAAGGCAAGCATGTCAACCACGTTCCTCACTACTCTACCGACCTAAACTCCACTTACAAGGAACTATGAATCCTCACCCGTAGTTCTCTTTGTTAAGCAACATTCCCCAGGGCTCTACCCCGCTTAAATTACCAAAATGTAAAACCTCACCAATTTTCTAAATTGAACTCCATCTGCCAGTCCTTGGCTCATTGATGGTCAAGGATCACGTTACATTCTGAGAAAATCGTCTTCACTGTCCACTGGACCAATTTGGTGATGTTATCTATAAACTTACTAACCATGCCTCCGATAATCATCATATCAAAGTTGTTTATATCCATGATGAAAAGCAGTGAGCTCAGCATTGATTCTTTCAGAACATCGCTGGTCACAGGTCTTCAGTCTGGAAAACAGTATATTATCTTCAATCCAATTTTGTATCCAATTGGCTAGCTTTTACTAGATTATATATAACCTAATTTTAGTAATCTTTCTACGATGGGAAACCTTATTAAATGCCTTGCTGAAGTCTGTGTAAACATGATGCACGAAAGTATATTCTTCAAACGTCTTTGTCACCTCTTCATAATACTCAATCACATTAATTAGACATGATTTCCACCACACAAATCCATATTGACTATCCCTAATCATTCCTTGTCTTTCTAAATAAATGCAAATTCTATCCCTCAGAATCCCCTCCAAGGAACTCCTCGTCTCTGACGTTGGCTGAATGAGTCGATATTTCCCTGTGTTGTTTTGGCTCACTTCTCCCTTTTCTAGCCCCACTCCTCCATTGCCCACAAAAAATAATTATAACTATGTTGGTGATATGGCAAATGATATAGTTCTCAGAGTGTGTCAGGGTCAGTGTTAGGAACAAGTCAGGCAGATTTCTTTAATCTACTAAAACAACATGTCTATGACCAAAACAAACTATAATGGAAAGAGGAATGACGAGAGGATATTGCAAATGTGGACAGTGATATTTCCCTTTGAAAAATACTGAGAAACACACACACACACACAGACAGACACACACACAGACACACACACACGCACATACACACACACACACACACACACACGCACACGCACACACATACGTATTGTCGAGAACAAACTGAAAAGCAAAATATCTGCAAAGTTAACTTGAAATAACATTGTCCAAATATGATTCGAACTTATGACCTAAGGAAAAATGAGAGTTTGACCCAAATGCTATCCTATTTGTAGAGTCATCAAGTCTTACAGCATGGAGAGAGGCAGAGAGGCCCTTTGGCCCAAACTCGTCCATGCTGACCCAAATATCAAACCACACTAAACTCATTTTCTAGCACTTGGCCCATAGCATTCTCGACCTTTCCTGTCCATGTACTTGCCCAAATGCCATTTAAATATCGTTAATATAAATGCTTCAACCACTTCCGTTGGCAGCTCATTCCTTTTGTTTACCACTCTCTGTGAAAAACAGTTTCCATCAGTTTCCCTTTTATTCTTTCCCTTCTGACCTTAAACTGATGCTCTCCACTCCTCGATTCCCCAACTCTCGGAAAAAAAGACTGGGTCCATTCCCCCTATCCATGTAAACTACTATAAGACCCCTTTCCTGTGCTCTCAAGAAAAAAGTCCTCGCTTGTCCAACCTCTCCCTATAATTCATACTGTTGAGACCTGGCAATAGTTTTGTAAATTCCGTCTGCACACATTCCAAATTAAAAACATCGTTCAGATCGCAATGTGACTAAAACTGAACACAGCACTACAAGTGCAGCCTCACAAACATCCTGTATAACTGCAATGTAACTTCCCAACTGCTCTCCTCCATGTCCTGACCGATGCTTGCTAGTGTGGCAAAAGCCTTCTTCATTGCCATGTCTAACTATGACCCCACTTTCAGAGAACGTTGGACCTAAACTCCATGGTCCCTCTGCTCAACTACACTCGTTAAGGTCCTACGAATCACCATCAAACTCCTACCTTGATCTAACGTTGCCTAAATATTCCTCGGCTCACTTCTCCAGTTTGATCAAGGTCCTGCTGCAATTTCTGATATACTTCCTCACTGTCCACGATATCTCCTATTTTAGTGTCATCTTCAAGTTTCCTAATCATGCCTTGTACATTCGCAAGAATATCATTGATACAGGTAACAAACAGCCACGGGCCCAGCAGCGACCCCTGAGGCACTTCATGTGTCACAGGCCTCCAGTCCGAGAGCATTCTTCCACTATTACCCTCTGCTTACTACCATCAAGCCAATTGTGTGTCCAATTTGCCAGCTCCCTCTGGATTCCATGAGATTCTAACCTTCCAGACCAGCCTATCAATGGCAACCATGTCAAAGGCCTTTCTGAAAACCACACAGTCTACCGCCCTACCCTCATCAACATTCCTGGTCACTTCAGCAATGAACTCAAACAAATTTAAGAGGCATGATCTCCCACTCACAAAGCCATGCAATCTTTCCGGTCTAAAAACAAGTATTAATAATAATTATTAAAATTAATAATATCAAACTAATAAATAATAATAAGATGACACTTTCAGTGGAGAATAAATTATCCATGGTATGTGATATTGGAACGTACATCATGGGTGAAGTGCAGAATAGATTTCGTACCTGTGTCATTGAACTGTGTTGAAAAAAAGCAAGGGTGGCATGGTGGTTCAGTGGTTAGTACTGCTGCCTCATAATGCCATGGATCCGGGTTTGGTTCCAGCTTCGGGTAACTCTCTGAGTGGAGTTTGCACATTCTCCCTGTGAATGTGTGTGTTTCCTCTGGGTGCTCCATTTTCATTCCACAATCCAAAGATGAAAAGGTCAGGTGAATTGGCCATGCTAAGTTACCCATAGTGTTATGTGCATTCGTCAGGGGTAAATATAGGGTAGGGGAATGGGACTGGGTGTGTTACTGTTTGGAGGGTCGGTGTGGTCTTGTTGTGCCAGACGGCCTGTTTCCATACTGTAGGAAATCTGTCAAAAAAACTATTTCTAAACAAACCTTATCTTTCCAAATGCATGTACATCTCAGCCCCCAGAGTCTTCTCAAGTAACCTACGTACTACAAATGTTAGACTTCCTGGTCTATCGATCCCAGATTTTTCTTTGCTTCCCTTCTGAATAATGGCACAACATTTCCTAATCTCCAATATTCTGGAACCTAAACTGCAGCTAACGATGATACAAAAATATCAACCAGGGTCCCCGTAGGTTGTTCTGTAGCCACTTGCAGTATTCTTGGATGCATCTGTTTAGGACCAGGAGATTTTTCCACCTTCATACATTTTAATGCATCCAACACGTCCTCTCCCGTGATATTGACTCACCCCAAGATAACACTACGACCTTTGTTAACCTCCCAAGAGTTCATGATTTTCTCCACGGTAAAGGCAGAGGAGAAATATTCATTGAGAATCGCGCAAATCTACGGTTCTAGACATGCATGTCCATTTTGGACTTTGAGGGGTCATATTCTCATTTAGTTATTCTTTTTACTTTAACATACTTAATGAACCTCTTTGATTCACCCTAATATTCTCAGCCAAAGCGATCTTGTGCCCCCTTTTCGCCCTCCTGATTTCCTTCTTCAGTAAACTACTGTATCTCCTGTACACCTCCTGGTACTCCCTCGATCCCAGCTGCCTGGATCTGAGCCACGCCTCCTTTTTGCTGGTCAAAGCCTCAATATCTCCTGACATCCGAGGGTCCCTCTTCCTACCAACATTGCCTTTTACCCTCACAGTAACATATAGGTCTTGAACTGTCGACATTTCACTTTTAAAGGCCTCCCACTTGCAGGAGGTCCCTTCGCCTGCAAACAAACTCCTCCAACCAACCCCTACGAGCTCCTGTCTAATTCCATCAAAATTCACCTTGCCCCAAGTTTGAACTTGAACATGTGGAGCAGTTTTGTCCTTCTCCATAACTGTTTAAAAATTAATAGAACTGTGGTCACTGGTCCCAGAGTGCTCCCCCGCTGTCACCTCAGTTGCCTGCCCTGCCCTAGATCTTAGAATAGGTCAAGTTTCGTCCCTTTCCGAGTTGCACTCTCCACATACTGCTTGAGGAAACTATTCTGAACACACTTAATAAATACACCCCATCTCAGTCCTTAATTCTCTGTCATTCCCAGTCTATGTTAGGAAAATTAAAATCTCCTACTAATGCAATCCTATTGGCCTTGCAAGTCTCCCCAGTCTGTCTCCATATTTTTATCCCCCTAATTCCTCGTTTACTATTTGGGGGCCTATAGTACAATCCAAATCCTATCACCATTCCCTTCTTATTTATTAGCTCCCCAGACAATTCCTTACATGATGATCCATCAGATATTTTATGTCTGTTTACTGCTGTGATACTCGCCTTAATCAAAAATGAAACTCCCCGTCCCCTCTTTCCACCATCTCTCTCCCGCATAAAGCAGCTGTATCGTCCTGCATTAAGCTGCCGGTGTTTCTCTCCCTTAGCCATGTTTCTGTAATGGCTATAATATCCCAGTCCCACGCACCAATCCATGCCCTGAGTTCATCGGCCTTACCTGTCAGCCATCTTGCATTGAAATAGTTGCAATTTAATCCAACAGGCATTCCTTGCTCCCTGTCGTTGACT
Source organism: Chiloscyllium plagiosum (assembly GCF_037043375.1). Taxonomy (NCBI): domain Eukaryota; kingdom Metazoa; phylum Chordata; class Chondrichthyes; order Orectolobiformes; family Hemiscylliidae; genus Chiloscyllium; species Chiloscyllium plagiosum. Next base: position 53,546,919 of record NW_028270186.1, on the reverse strand, counting down.
AGCCTGACCTGTCTCTTCATTTTACTGTTTCTGATTACTGTATCTCCTTCCAGCCTCGCACTTGCCTCCCTGCTGTTGAGGATCACACCACTCCCCAACCCCAGCCAATCTTGTTGAAAGCCTTCCTTGCAGCAGTTGCAAACCTGCCTGCCAGCATATTGGTCCCCTTCCAGTTCAGGTACAACCCGTCCTTCCAGAACACGTCACCTTGCCCCACAAAAGATCCCAGTAATCCAAAAATCTCTGCGCCCTGCACCAATTCTTTAGCCACCCCTTCATCTGCCATATCCTCCTATTCTTACCCTCACTAGCACGGAGAACTGGAAGTAAACTGGATATTACCACTGTCTTTTATCCTTTTCCCTAGCTCTCTACAATCACTCTGCAGGATGTCATCAATATTTCTACCTGCGTCACTCTGTCCTTTGTACCAATGTGCACAATGATTTCTGGCTGCTTCCCGCCCACTCACCCTCCGCCCCCCCCCCACCACCCCCCCCCCCCCCCCACCACCCACCCACGGTGAGAACGTTCTGCAGCTGCTCTGACACATCCTGGACCCTGGCATGTGGGAGGCTACATACCATTCCGGATTCCCATTTGCAGCCACAGAATCTCCTGTCTGTTCCCCTCACTATCGAGTTGGAGAATTACTTCTGTAGTTATTCTGCTTGCACAACCTTCTGACAATGGGATTTCTTCATGAAACAATTGAATTTGGCTGAATTGTTTTGCTTCAGGCAATGGGGAGATTCCAATGAATCCTCATCAGGAATCCTCCATTAGTGGGAAAGACGACTGGGCTTTTGTTCACTCCCACACATTGCTGTGATGAGCGACAGGGAAACAGAAAGGGAGCAATAGAATGTTTCTCCACAGATAGGCTACATTTTCCATCCGTAAGTTAAATCAGTCACGTTATCAGTCCCACACTGGACTCTGTGAGCTCTTCTTGAACATCGTCCGAACTATATGACTCCATCACATTCTCGACTCCAGGTCAGTGTGTTATTGCAGAATCAATTCATTAACAATAAATGGTCATAATTGTTTTGAAGATGTGTTAATATGTGCTTGCATAATGTAAAAGTAAGCATTTCATGACTTCACAATATCTGTGTTAAAATGAATATTCTTAAACATATACAGTAATTGATGGAAAAGCTCAGCTTGTCTGTCAGCATGTAGGAACAGAATTCAGAGTTCAATTTTTCGGTCCAATGACCTTTTCTTTGAACCTGACTTATTCTTAAAGTATTTTCCCAGTTTTATTCTCCCACTCAAGAAGAAATACCCATCCGGTATTCACCAACTACACTCTTCTCAAGGTCTTATATGGTCAATAAAACATCCCTCATTCTCATGCCGAACTGTTAATTCTTCACAACGTAATGCCTTCATCCCAAGAATGAGTAAAGAGAAACATATTTGAAACGTTTTGAAAGCAATTTTGTTTTGTTTTTTCAGTTTAGGCAGTTATAACTACACATAATACAACAGATGTAATCTTAGCAATGCCCTATACTGATGCAGAAAACATCGCTACGATCATACCCAACACCCCTTGCACGAAACAGGATCATGACATTTACCTTCTAAATCACTTGCTACATCATGTACTAAGACACACAATCATGTGATTCATGTACTAAGACACACAAATCCCTCTGTAACACTGAGTTCTGCATTCTCCTTGCATTTAAATAAATTTCTGCTGTTTCGTCTATTCCACAAAACAGAAAGTTTCCATCACATGTATATTGTACTGTTTATTTTTACTGAAACTTTGCTTACAGCCATCCTCTGTCTGTATGCCATTGCTTGTTGCTGTGTCCTCCCCCAGTCTGTGTCCCATTGCAGAAGCACTGCCCTCCTCCGTCTGTATCCCATTGCAGACGCTCTGCCTCCCCGTCTGTATCCAATAGCAGACCCTCTTCCCTCCCGCTGTCTGTATCCCAACGCAGACGCTCTGCCTCCCCTGTCTCTATCTCATTGCAGACGCTCTTCCCTCCCCCTGTCTGTATCCCGTTGCAGACGCTCTGCCTCCCCTGTCTGTATCTCATTGCAGACGTTCTTCACTCCCCCTGTCTGTATCCCGTTGCAGACGCTCTGCCCTTTCCCTGTCTGTATCCCATTGCAGACGCTCTTCCCTCCCCCTGTCTGTATTCCATTGCAGACGCTCTGCCCTTTCCCTGTCTGTATCCCATTGCAGACGCTCTGCCCTTTCCCTGTCTGTATTCCATTGCAGACGCTCTGCCCTCCCCCGACTGTATCCCACGACAGACAGTCTTCCCTCAACTGTCTGTATCCCGTTGCAGACGCTCTGCCCTTTCCCTGTCTGTCTCCCATTGCAGACGCTCTTCACTCCCACTGTCTGTATCCCGTTGCAGACGCTCTTCCCTCCCCCTGTCTGTATCCCGTTGCAGACGCTCTTCCCTCCCCCTGTCTGTATCCCGTTGCAGACGCTCTTCCCTCCCCCTGTCTGTATCCCGTTGCAGACGCTCTTCCCTCCCCCTGTCTGTATCCCGTTGCAGACCCTCTTCCCTCCCCCTGTCTGTATCCCGTTGCAGACCCTCTTCCCTCCCCCTGTCTGTATCCCGTTGCAGACGCTCTGCCCTTTCCCTGTCTGTATCTCATTGCAGACGCTCTTCCCTCCCCCTGTCTGTATCCCGTTGCAGACGCTCTGCCCTTTCCCTGTCTGTATCCCATTGCAGACGCTCTTCCCTCCCCCTGTCTGTATCCCGTTGCAGACGCTCTGCCCTTTCCCTGTCTGTATCTCATTGCCGAGGTGCATCCCTCCCCAGTCTGCCTCCCATCGCAGACGTTCTTCACTCCCCCTGTCTGTATCCCATTGCAGATGCTCTGCCGTCCCCCTGTCTGTGTCCCATTGCAGAGGTGCATCCCTCCCCCAGTCTGTCTCCCATTGCAGACACACTGCCCTTCCCCTGTCTGTATCCCATTGTAGACGCACTGCCCTCCGCTGTCTGTATCCCATTGCAGACGCTTTTCCCTCCTCCTGTCTGTATTCCATTGCAGACGCTCTGCCCTCCCCCGACTGTATCCCACTACAGACAGTCTTCCCTCAACTGTCTGTATCCCATTGCAGACGCTCTGCCCTCCCCTTGTCTGTATCCCATTGCAGACGCTCTGCCCTCCCCTTGTCTGTATCCCATTGCAGACGCTCTGCCCTCCCCCCGTCTGTATCCAATTGCAGGTGATCAGTCCTTCACCTGTCTATAGTCCATTGCAGACGCCCTGCCCTCCCCCTGTCTGTATCCCATTGCAGACGCTCTGCCCTCCCCTTGTCTGCATCCCATTGCAGACGCTCTGCCGTCCCCTGTCTGTATCCCATTGCAGACGCCCTGCCCTCCCCCTGTCTGCATCCCATTGCAGACGCTCTGACCTCCCCTGTCTGTATCCCATTGCAGACGCTCTGTCTCCATTTGACATCTTATTGAATGACTATCCTGGTGCATGAGCAAACTGAGCTCCATCTCCTTCATCCGGTTCATTAGAATAGATTGCAATTTGTTGATGACCTCATACAGATCCCTGAAGAATTCCACTCGTTACAGCTTTCCAAACACAAAATGAGTAATGATCTCTACTCTGTATTTCCTGACAGCTACCCAGGGCGCCCCTGCTTCGGCATACCAGCCTGGGATGGTTATATGGCGTCCCCCTGTGCTGTGTAATTTACTGAGTACTTCATTCTGTTTGGTGTGTCCTGTTTGGTGCAGCCCATTTTGCTGAAGACACATTTCGGCGCAGACCCATTTCAGCGCAGCTCATATTTATTCCTTTTCAGGCTTCGATAAAAGTATTAATCAAAGCAATAAAAATAAAAATAATGTTTATTCCCTTCAGTAAAAATGTTAAACAGACACTTGAGTAAGTATAACATTGACTCCGAGTTTCCTTTCAGAGCTAAAATGATAATTGGCCTTGCATTTATTCACATTGAAAACATTCATGAAGTTATTGAACATTTGTCTGATGCGCTTCCAGATGAACTGCAGCCGCTGCTGGACTGGTTCGAGGATAACTATGGAGGTAGAAGCTCACACAGAGGAAATGGTCGGCGTCCACCGCTTTTTCCAGTTGGAATGTGGAATTTATATGAAAGAACTTCAAACAATGAGGACAGAACAAACAATAATGCAGAAGCTGCCCACAGGAGATGACAATGCGAACTTGATGTGGAACATCCAGTTATTTGGAAATATATTGACAGTTTACGCAAAGTTCAGAGGGGAAGGGACATTTACTATGAGCATTTGATAGCAGGGCACGATATTCCGTTGAAATTAAAGAAACAGATGCTAGAATACAAACACTCATAAGAAGATTTAGTGAGAGAAATGATGTTAAGTATTTACGAGGATTGCCCATAATTTTGAATGAACGTCATGTTTTAGATTTTTCGTCATGAACTTATATCGTTTATTTTTTTCTTTTTAACAATTTTACTGAAGAGAATAAACATTATCTTTAGTTTTAGTCTTTCATTAATGCTTTTAACTAAGCCTGAAAAGTGAGAGAGATGAGATTGGAAATGCCAGCGAGTTTAAATTGAGAATTGCTCTTCACTGAACATTGCTGCTTACTTGGTTGGTGGGACGTCGATGTTTCAGAATCTCCACACAAGGTGTCCTGGTCCTCCTTGTGTGGAGATTCTTTCGAGGATCCTCCCCACATCTCGAGGTAGAGGGTGACGGAACGGATATCGGGCACTCTAAAACCCGGCTTGGCCCTTTATCTCATATTCCAGGATGTTTCTTCTGGAATGGGAGAAGAGAAGGGACGAAGTGAGGGTGGGAGTGGGTGTCCCTGCTGTCAATGCTGGAATAGGGGAAGGGGCAAGGGTGAGATGACCGGAGGGAGTCTGACCACAGTCTTGTATCCATGCAGTGGTACTAATGTGCGGCGCTATTGCGTCAGTGACAGAAAAAGTGGGGGAAGAAAGGTGCTGAAGTCAACAGTGAGTGTGGTCGTGCTTGAGCCTTATTTGAAGATAGAGTGTGAGCCTTGTTCGGAGGTATGTGTTAAAACAGATATACAGCGAGTGCGAGGGAGCAGAAGAATATGGTGACACTTATCCTGGCAAAGTGGGTGGAAAGAATATTGATGCTTGTCCTGTCTTGCTGACCAATTCTTCAGATCATCTCAGCGTTGAGGTGAGTCTCCCGGAAAGTCCAAGTCAATCGCTAATAACGCCACAGACCCTTTCCCTCACTTCCCACAGAATCAGTTTGGGTGGATCTTACAAATAGCAAGATGAAGCAAACATTAGTGTGTTATATATCAAAACTAAATCTGTCACGTAAATACTTTACAACATATGCTATGGAAATTAGGTATGCAAGTATATGCAAGGGGGATCAATGACACCGTGAGATTATCGCTTGGCTCTTAACCTAAAGAGATCCAGGTAATATTCTGGGGACATGAATTCAAATCCTGCCATGGCAGATGGTGGAATTTGAATTCAATATGTATCTGGAATCAAGGGTTTATGATGACCAGGAATCAATTTTCAATTGTTGGAAAAAAACTCATCTGGTTCTCTGATGTCCTTGAGTGAAGGATACTGCTGTCCTTACCTGGTGTGACCTGCATGTGACTCCAGACTCAAGACAACGCTGCTGACTCTTAACTCCCCTCTCGCATGGGCAATAAATGCTGGTAATCCAGCGACGCCCTCATCCTGTGAATGAGTAACATATAATCGTGGAGCTGCAGTAATAATAGATGGTCTCAATTTGCACTGAAACTGCAGTGACTACTAACACTGTGAAGAAAAAACTTCCGTAAGTGTGTATTGGGTGGGTTGAACAGTACGTTGTGAACCAAACTAGAGAGCAGGTTATTTCAGATTTGGTGTTGTGTTGTCAGGAGGACTAACTAATAACCTTGCGCTGAAGCAGCTTTTGAGGAATAGAGACATCAATATGTTGCATTTTTACACGGCGTCTGAATACAGTATCGAATATTTGAACATTCTGGTCAAACATCATGGAAGCCCAGAGGCTAGAGGGTCAAGTACGCTCCAATGAATTGGGGAAGTATAATATAACATTCAATGGGAGAAGCAATGATTGTGAGAGTCAGAGTCCGAAAGCACGGAGAAAGGCCCTTCAGCCCAAACTGTTCCATTCCAAACGTAATGTCCATGCACCCCATTTCCCTGCCCTTGCCCCATGTCCTTCTTTTTCTTTCCTATCCGTGTATTTTTCCAAATGCATTTTAAATTTTGTGAATTTAACCACTTCTGCTGGCATCTCATTCCATGTGTATACCACTCTGAGTGTAAAAGAAGTTGCCCCTCAGGTCCCCTATAACTCTTTCCCCTCGGATCTTAAATTGATGCCCTCTCGTCGGTGGGTTGCTCAATCCTGTGGAAAAAAAGACTGAGTGCATTCACTCTATCCATGCTTCCCATGATCTTATATACTGCTATCAGATCCCCCTTAGTCTCATACACTCTAAAGTAAAAACTCCTATGTTGCCCAACCCCTCACTGTATCTCAGACCATTGAGTCCAGGCAACATCCTTCTATATTTGTTATGCACTATTTCCAGTTTAATAACATCCTTCCTATCGCAAAGTGAACAACACTGAACATAACACTACCAGTATTGCCTCACCAGCATCCTGTATAACTCCAACATAACTCCCTAATTTCGATACTCATTACTCTGACTGATGAAGGCCAGCGTGCCAAATGCCATTTTTCACTGCCCTATCTCCCTGCGACTCCACTTTCAGAGAACCTTGAACCAGAATTCCAAGGTCACTTTGTCTCAATACACTCCTTAAGACCATACCATTCACCAGGAAACTCCTACCTTGATTTGACTTTCTAAAATGCAAGAACTGACACAAATCTGTATTAAACGCCACTTGCTATTTCTCGGCAAAATTCCTCATCGTCCCTCTTAAGCCATTACCTCAATTAGGGAAGGTACTGGCATCCTTACCTTCAATTCCAAACAGATTAATGTCTCCTGTCCCAAATTTTCACCGAATTATTTCAGACTGAACATTGTGAGGATAGATGGATTAAGATGGAGTCATTTTTCAAGAACCTGGGTCTTCCAGGAGTAACCCCTGAATAGGTGTTGTGCTTTAATGCACCATTGTCAGCGCAGGAGGTTGTGAAGCAGCTTCAGAATGTAAAGGTGCACGTTCCTGATGGATTTGCTCGTGAATTTTATACGTAATTTATACACCTATTGTCAGGGCTGATGTTTAGCACGTTCCGTCACTCATACAGTCACGAACCCCTCCCTCCATCCTTAAGAGAGGCTCATCTCTCTGATGCTGCAGAAAGGAAGACCCTGGAGGATTGTGCTTCTTACACGCCAATCTCTCATTTAAATGTTTGTTTCAAAATCCTGTCTGAGACCCGTGCATGAAAGCTGGAAACTTTGCTGCCTTCCGTTGCCAAAGAGGACCAAACAGGCTTTATAAAGGGACGCAGATCTTCCTACAATGTAAAGAAGTTACTCAGTATGATCCAAGAGTGTCAACAACAATCTGTCCAGGGATTACTGATCTCTTTAGATGAGAGAAGGTATTTGATTGGGTTGAGTGGCCGGATCTCTTCTGTACATTAGAACGGTTTGGTCTGTGCAAAATTTTTATCAAGTGGTTGAGGGTCCTTTACCGCGATCCTCTGGCTGCAGTTCTCACTAATGGTGTGCCACCCAGTAATATTAATATTTCTCCAGGCAGCCGACCAGGATGACACCTTTCACCATTGTTGTTTACGTTGGTGATTGAGCCACTGGCGGAGGCTATCTGTAGGGATGCCAACATATCTGCTCCAGAAGTGGGATAGAAGTCACGTAAGATTATATTGTATGCAGATGAGGGTCTTATTTTTTTTTGTCAAATTCCGCAATTTCGGTAGATCATGTGATGCAATGCATTAATTCGCTTGTTGCTTTTCTGGACGATAAGATTAATTTTACAAAGTTGGATGCCATGCCTATGGGAGGTCTTAGGGAAATACTTGATACTGAGGGCAAATCCTGGTTTCCTTTTAAATGGCCACGGGGGTAGTTTCCCTATTTCAGTATATTCATTGCATTTGTCTTTGATCATTTATTTAACGTGAACTATATCCATTTGTTTGACAAAATTACACAATTCGGATAGCTGTTATTAAAATGAATATCCTTCCTCATTTCCTACACCCTGTTTGAATGCTTTCTTTGATGTTTCCCATAGAGCAGAGTCATGTGGGCGGCACAGTGGTTAGCACTGCTGCCTCACAACGCCAGTGACCCGGGTTCACTTCCCACCTCAGGCGACTGACTGCGTGGAGTTTGCACATTCTCCGGGTGCTCCGCTTTCCTCCCACAGTCCAAAAATGTGCAGGTTAGGTGAATGGGCCATGCTAAATTGCCTGCAGTGTTAGGTGTAGGGGTAAATATAGGGGAGTGGGTGGTGGGTCGGTGTGGACTTGTTGGGCTGAAGGACTTGTTTCCACACTATAAGGAATATAATCTAAGATGTTTCTAAGAAAAATAATGGCTGGTTTAGATCTTTTATATGGCACCATAAGCGATTCTTTATCAAGCTAACAAAATTGCAACTGCCCCACAGATTGTGGGGAGTTGATTTCCCCAATTAAAAACAATCAATTCAGTTTTTTTTCATCGTATGTGAGTGCCTGGGCTGCTGATGTCTCGGCATCAATATGGTATTGAGCCCTCTCAGACAAAGTGAACCCTTCTTAGTCTGTTATTCTCACATAAAATGACAACATTTATGGAGTATTGTCATAATCTAATGATGATCAATACTGTCAAAACTTGAAGGACAATGCGTCAGATCGAGGGCAACACAGGCATAACCATATTCCTTACCCCTATAATTGCTATACCGTGTTGTCAACCGGGGATGATGGATTCCAGATTTAAACTGTGGGCAGCGAGGGGGGTACCTTGCTTGGGTGATTTAGAATTAGTAGAATCCCTGCAGTGTGGAAACAGGTCCTTGGGCCCAGCAAGTCCACTTTGACCCTCTGAAGAGTAACCCACCCAGACCCATTCCCCTACCATCCTATATTTACCCTGACTAATGCCCCAACTTACAGATTCTTGAACACTATGAGCAATTTAGCAATGGCCAATTCATCTAACCTGCACATCTTTGTGACTGGGGAAGGAAACCAACGCAGACACAGTTGAGAATATACTAACTCCACACAACCAGTCACCCAAGGCTGCAACCAAACCCGTGACCCTGGTGCTGTGAGTTAGCAGTACAAACCACTGAGACACCATGTCTTACTTGAGGGAGAAACAATGATATCATTTGATCAAATAACTCGTAAGTATGGACTACCTAGCAGAGACTTCTTCTGTTTTTTTTTCCAGATTAGAGATTTGATTTAAAAAGACTTTTAACAGACACTTATAGATCCGATACAGAGAAGTGGGTTCTTTTTGCTACCAATACACTCTCTGTCAGCATCCTTTATCATGAGTTGGATAGTGTCCCCTCAGACAAGACTGTGCAGCTTCGTGACGTCTGTGCGAGAGAGTTGGGGGTTTAGATCTCTTCGGAGACATGGGAGGATATTTGTGAAAATGCTCGAAGGATTTTGATCTGTAATAGGACACATTCCATGCAGTTGAAAAATCTTTATAGGGTCTGTCTGACACCAGAGTTTCTCTCAAAATTCAAAGTGGGTTTATCTTCAGCATGTACTAAATGCCGAGTGACTACAGGCACTCTTTCTCATTGCATGTGGTCCTGCTGCAAGCTTAATATATATTGGAGCACTGTGTTAGGTGTAGTAGAGTGGGTCTTGGAGACAGAATTGGAGATGGACCCGGTTTCTCTTTTCCTGGGCCTGCACAGAGTATCTTACACAGCTGCACATGGGGAAAAAAATCCTTACTTTCTGTGCTAGGAAAAATGTTGCGTTGGATGTCTGAAAACTCCTCGGGTCTTTTGGGTCTTTGTAAGCTCCTCATGGAAAATATCCCTTTGGACTTTCTCACCAGTATGGTGCACCAAAAAACAGAGATTAGTATAAGTCATAGAGTCATGGAGATGTAAAGCATGGAAACAGACCCTTCGGTCCAATCCATCCCTGTCGACCACATGTCCCAAACCAATCTAGTCCTACCTGCCAGCACCTGGCCCATAACCTTCCAAACCCTACCTTTTCATTTACCCATCCAAATGCCTCTTAAATGTTGCACTTGTATCAACCTCCCCCACTTCACCTGGCAGCTCATTCCATGCACGTACCACCCTCTGTGTGAAATAGTTACCCCGTAGGTCTCTTTTATATCTTTCCCCTCTCACCCTAAACCTATGCTCTCTCGTTCTGGACTCCTCGAAACCAGGGAGTCCAGGCCAGTGTGCCAACAGCCTTCTTCACTGTCCTGTGTATCTGTGACTCAAATTTCAGACAACCGTGCACCTGATCTCCAACGTCCTTTTGTTCCACGACAGTCCTTAAGACCCTCTCATTCATCATTAAACTCCTACCTAAATTTGTCTTTCCAAAATGCAAGATGTCGCACTTATCTATATTAAATTCCATTTACTATTTCTCAGCCCACTTTCCCAGCTGATCAAGGTACTGCTGCAATTTCTGATAACGTTCCTCACTGTAAACGATGCCTCCTATTTTAGTGTCACCTGCAAACTTACTAACTTTGCGTTGTTCACCCTGGTCCAAATCATTGATATAGATGGCAAACAGCAATGGGCACAACACGGACCCCTGAGGCACTCCACTAGTCACAGGCCTCCAGTCCAACAAGCATACCTACACCGTCGCCATTTGGTTCATTACGACAAGCCAATTGTGTCGCCAATTTGCCAAGTTTACCTTGGAGTCCATGGGATCTAACCTTCTAGAGCGGCCCACCATGTGGAATCTTATCAAACGCCTTACTGAATTCCATATAGATTATGTCCACCACCCTGCCCTCATCAAACCTCATGGTCACTTCCTCAAAACACTCTATCAAAATTTGTAAGGCACGATCTCCACGCACAAAGCTATGCTGACTGTTCCAAGTCAAACTCTGTCTTTCCAAATGCATGCATATCTTATATCTCCAAACCTTCTCAAGTGGTTTCCGGAAACAGATGTGAAGCTTACTGGTCCATATTTCCCAGGTTTTTCTTTGAAGCCCTTCTGAATAAGTACACAACATTTGCTACTGCCCAGTCTTCCGGGTCCTTGGCCCCGGAACTGTCTTATCTCGCCTCGTGCAGTGCTCTTAGATATATCTGGCCAGGACCAAGAGATTTATCTGACTTTGTGCATTCTAATGTGTCCAACAGCACCTCTACTGTGATATGGACTGTGCCAAGATATGACAATTAACCTCCCAAAGGTCATAGGTCTTCGTGTCTTTCTTCATGGTAAATACAGAAGAAACATTGAGGACCTCAACCATCTCTTGAGGTTTTACACATGCGTGCCTATTTTGGATTTTAAGACGTCCTATTTTCGATCTCTAGTTGTTCTTTTTCTTTACTATACTGAATTTGGATCTGCTCAGCCAAGGCTATCTCATACCCCACTTTAGCCTTGCTGATTTCCTTCTTCAGTGAACTCCTTTATCCCCTGTGTTACTCCAGGGGTTGCCGAGATCCCAGCTGCCTGTACCTGAGCGACGTCTCCTTTTTTGTTGGTCAGAGCCTCAATATCTCTTGTCATCCAGGGTTCTCTCTTCCAGCCTCACTTTCCCTTCACCCTTACAGGAACATATAGACCTTGAACTCGAGCTATCTCACTTTCGAAGCCCTCTCACTTGCCCGGGATTCTTTTACCTGGAAATAAACGACTCCATTAACCCCTGCAATCCCCTGACTAAGTCCAACAAAATACGCCATGCCCCAATTTAGAACTTGAATCTGTGGACCACTTTTGTCCCTACCATAACTATTATAAAATTAATACAGCTCTAGTCACTTTTCCCAAAATGCTCCCCCACTTTACCTCCATCACCTATCCTGCCCTATTTCCTAACAGTAGGTCGAGTTTGTCCATTCCCGAGTAGGATCCTTTACATGCTGCTTGTGGAAGCTTTCCTGAACACGCTTAACAAATTACGTTCTATCTAAGTTCTTAACACTCTGGAAGTTCCAGTCTAGGTTAGGATAATTAAAATCACCTATTATGACAATCCTATTGCTCCTACAAGTCTCGCCAGTCTCCCTGAATATTTGTTTCTCTAATTCCCATTGATTATTTGAAGACTTATAGTGCAACCACTATAACATTACCACCCCCCCCCCTTACTTCTTTGCACCATTCACAAAATCTCATTGGATATTACCTCAGTTATTTCATCTTTAAATACTAGAGTGATACGTGCCTTAATCAGAACTATTGGTATTTAAATTGTTTCCATTTACATCTCTTCCTCGCAGTGACTTTCACATTCGCAGCATCCCTTGTCAAGGCACAGTGGAGGTATAAAGCAGTAAATGGATGGGAACTGCACTTCCAGCATTGGTTACATGTTTCTCCACACTGGGCAGTGATCTAACACAGTGTTACCGAACAATGCAACAGCCTGGGTTTATATATGAATGAACCAGTGCGGACTGCACAGCTCTACATGCTTGACATTTAGCCCAGGATTATAGATCCAGCATTGGTGTGGGCTGCACAGTGTTTCACTCTGGACATTGCTGGCTTGCATACAGCTGTACACGAGCCGGATCTACACAGTGCTCCATCCTGAATATGTAGTGGATGGGCTGGTTATGTGAGTTGGATTGCGAATGTGAGAGTACTAAACATCTGGCAATGACTTTATTTTGTGTTTTACTTCTTGTGATTGGACTCTTCAAATCTTGACTCATCCGGTTGGACCCATCTTCATCACTTCCTCAAAACATTCCACCGAGTCAGTAGGATGTGATCTCCAAGGTACAAAGCCCTCTTCAGTCCTTGTCGTTCCAAATGCATATACATCCTTTCCCTCAAAATCCCCTCCAACAATTGAGTCACCAATGACGTAAGGCTCACCAATCTATAGTTACCTGGTTTTTCCTTACTTTCTTAAATAATGACCCTATGTTAGCAGCCCTCCAGTCTTTTGACACCTCACCTGTTAAAGTCAATGATACAAATATATAAGTAAAATGCAGAGCAATCTCTTTCCTAGCTTCCCACAAACATCTGGGATACAACTGATCAGGTCCCAGGGATTTGTTCACCTTTATTTGCTTTAAAATGTCCAACACCTCCTTGTAATATAGACACTTTTCAAGATATCACTATATATTTCTTCATTCTCTCGCTCTTGTAATCTCCTCCACATTAAATACTGAGGAGAAAAACTTGTTTCGCATCCCTTCAATCTCCTGTGGTTCGACACATAAAGTAGCCTTACTGATCTTTAAGGAGCCCTATTCTCTCCCTATTTAATCTTTTGCCATTAAAGGATTTGTAGAGTTTCTTCAATGCCTTGTTAACCCTATTTCCAAAGCCATCTCATGTCCACATTTTTCTGGCCCGAATTCCCCGTTGACTATACACTTATTGCCCTTCTCCACCTCTCGGGACTCAGTTGATAACAACTCTGTTTACCTTACATATGCCTCCTTCCTTACCTTGACCAGAGGATCAATATATCTAGCCATCCAGCACTCCCTGCACCCACCAGACTTGCCCCTCTCACTAATAGGAACACGTTGGCTCTGGACTCTCTGAAACCAAGTTTTCATGGCCTTGCATTTTCCAACCATCACTTTACCTGCGAATAGGGTATCCCAATCAGCCTTTCACGGGGCTCGCCTAACACTTTCAAAATTGGCCTTATTCAAAGTTAGAACTTTAATGTTTACATCAGGTCTTTCCTATTCCAAAACTAATTTAAAACTAATGTACATGTGTAACAGACTTGAAAGTTAAATAAACACTTCCTGCCCCTCTGTAACAGGCTCGAGAGGTTGAATGGTCTCCTCGTGGCCCTCTGTAATAGACTGAAAAGGCTGAATGGCCAACTCCTGTCCTTATGTAACAGATCCGAGACATTAAATGACACAGCAACCCATGGATTATGAGCAACCGTTAAAGTGTATCTGATGGAGGTCCATCCCTTCTCAGTTACAGTAACACAACTAACGCAATGTACTCCAGGTGCCCTCTCAGTAACACCTCATACAGCTGCAGCGACACATCTCTTTGTTTTGAATGAATCTGTTGGCAAAATGTACCAATATTCTAGATTTCCACCTTTTCAAGTAGCAACAGGCTAATATGGGCTAAATGGCCTTCTCTTATCCCTCTGTAAGAGGCCCATAGGGACAGAATTGCTTCGGCCTGTTGCTGAACAGCAATCTCAATGCTCCGTCTCAAGGGTATGAAAGGATTTGGTAGCAGGGCACTTAAAACCAGGAGTAGCCTCACACTGGTCAATAATATCATACTTTGTGTTAAGGTATCGAGAAACTTGCCCACTCGACTTTTTTTATGCAGCCGATCTGTTGTTTTATAACTGCCTCCTTTCATAAACAGAGTGGAATATATATAGACCCCTGCAGTGTTCTGTTAATACTCTCATATACAAGTTACAAAAAGATTATAAAGATTTATGGTCTATCCCTCAGCAATCCTCACCCATTCCATCCAAAGCCAATAAATGTTCCCTTTTATACTAATATGAAAAGTGATGTGTGGAACTGGTTAACTGAGCTGTTTGTTTAGTCCTGAGTTGTAGATGCCATGTTGGACTGGGGGTGCACAAAGTTAAAAATCACACAACACCAGGTTATAGTCCAACAGGTTTAATTGAAAGCACACGAGCTTTCGGAGTGCCGCTCCTTCATCAGGTGATAGTGGAGGACACAAATCTAAGGCACAGAATTTATAGCAAAAATTTACAGTGTGATGTAACTGAAATTATACATTGAAAAATACCTTGATTGTCTGTTCAGTCTTTCATCTGTTCGAATACCATGATCGTTTCACTTATTTCTTGTGTAAATCACAAAACCCTTTTTAAAAAAAAAGTTGCATTTTCAGGTTAACTGTAACATTGACTGTTACCTAGACAATATGTTGAAAGTGTTAGCCCCCTGTGTTCTCTTGTCTATGCCATGATGTTTAGATTGATTCTAATCTGAAAAGTGAGAATAGAGTTTTACGTGAATTCCTGCAGTTTTTGAGCTTAGAGGTTTACATGAATTCATGCAATTTTTGAACAAAGTACAATGTAACTCTGCAAGTACAAATACACCCCACAAAACATATGTGTGCATGAAGGTTCGTCTGCTTGTGTGTTTGTGTATGTGTGTTTTTCTGGGTTGAGGGTCGTGAGTGTGAGAGGGAGTGTATATGTGTGTGTAGTGATGTAGAGTCTCTTAAGTCTGTGAGGGGGTGCATATGTGAGTGTGGCAGTCTGTGTGCGTGTCTGGGTGGGGGCTGTGAGTGTCTGTAAGAGAGAGTGTATATGTGTGTGCATGGGTGTAGTGTGGTCTCAGTTTCTGAGCGGATGCCTGTGTGAGTGTGGTTGTCTGTAAGGGTGTGTGGGAGTGTCTGTGTGCGTGTCTGTGTACATGTGTGCCCGTGTGGATGTGTGTGTGTAGGAGTGTCTGTGTATGTGTGCGTGTAGTGGTGTCTGTGTCTGTGTGTGTATAGTGCAATGGTGGTCACCTGTAATGTGACATGACCCCAAGATCCCGGTTGAAGCCCTCCCTATGGGTACCGAAATTAGCTGTCAGCCTCTGCTCAGCCACTTTTCGCTGCTGCCTGTCCTGAAGTCCGCCTTGGAGGATGGTGACCAGGAAGTCCGAGGTTGAAGATCCTGGACCACTGAAGTGTTCCCCAACTGGGAGGGAACACTCCTGTCTGTTGATTGTTGTGTGGTGCCCATACATTTGTTGTCGTAGCCTTTGCTCGGTTTCCCAGTGTTTGTTCAGTGACTGTGATTAATGCCAATCTCCATTGATTCTAATTATCCCAGTGGAGGGTTTTAAGGATAAATGGGCGCCGTTCAATGTGTTATCCCATAACATGAGCGGGAGCATCACCGACAGCACTGATAGGGATCAGCAGATCCAGAGAGAGGGGAGGAGAGATCAGAATCTGAAAACATTAGACTGGAATGTTCCAAAAATGGATCAGATGAATGAATCAATGGATGAATCATTGGACTGGCATGTTCCAACAATAGACAGGAGTTTATCCAATTATGTTTGGTATCTTTCTGCATTTTATTGGTGGTCATTATCATTGCGGATCTATTACGCTCTTCTCATTGTTCAATATTTTTATTATCCTTTCCTAGGCATGTTTGGCGTTCCTGGTAAGTGTCACTGTCAAGTTTTTTTTTCTCTATAAACTAGTTATAACTGTATTACTGGTCTTTCATATAGTCTACACTTCTTGTCGCTATTATTGTTCCTGCTGAAACTCTCAATCCAGATATTCACTCTACAGAATACTACTAACTTCATCAATGAACGTGTTCAATTACTGTCTCCCTCTCTGCTCTGGCAGTGTTACTCATGGGTCTCTATGTTGACCTACTCAGCTCCAGCGTAGAACTACAACTTATTGTATCATGGCCTTTGTTATTTAAATATTAACAGCATGGAGGTCACTCTCTACTGTTCTGGTTACAAACTCCACTTCCTTCCACTGTTTCCATCCCATTCCTGGCCAATAGCTGCAGCTTAAGCAGACAAGTCACAACTGTGTGTGATCCCTTTGACTATGAGCTCATTCTTCACACCATTCCCTGGCCTTTTCTAACTGGAAATACTCACCACTCCAGAATATATCGCACTGGTTTATTCCATCTGCTGTTTGAATCTTGAGCTATGAAATACATTCTTAATGAAGCCAATAATCTCCTGCTGCCGCTCCCAGCTTCAAACCTGCCAAAGCAAATCTGCTTCGAACTCACGTCAAACTCCCATCCATCTGTCATTCATGTGCACGCCGATGTATATTGCTGTTATGCCTGGCAATGACTTTATTTTAACATTCTCAAACACTTTACCTCATCTGTCCATGAAACTTCTCTCGTTCCCTTTCTGTTGATTAACAAAAAGCCTGCCAGTTGTTCGTATTTAAAATAGTTTCCTCCATGTGCGTTCCTTCTCAAACAATGAGTTTCGCATTCAACCACGCCAATCGCGCACGCGCACGCACGCACTCTCTCTCAGTTTCTGATGAGCACACACACAATCGCAGCAAGCCTTCCCATTGTAGGCAGTAACCTGATGCGAGTATGGTTAGCATACGATAGTAAAGTTTGCAATACTCTCTATGCTGGGCAGATAGTGCAGTTTACTGAGCAACACACTAGCATGGTCTGCACAGCTCTCCATGCTGGGCTGTCATCTTGTCCCAGTTTATGTTGTTTGTGGTGTTCTGTGAAGCAGATTGAGAATTTGATGTAACAAACCATTCCAGCTGATCTGACAATGCCTTTATTCGATGTTCTCATTCTTGTCATTTTACTCTCGAAGATCTCACTTCTCCAGTTCGTCCCACTGCCCTGTCTGATTCCCCATATTTCCACAACATCTTTTCCGTTAATTAACTGTCTGCTTCTGCCTTTAATGTGAATCTTTCTCTCCCTCTGTATCTTTCCCTGGGTTTAGCTTTTGGCTCCCTAGTGTATCAAGTGCTGGCATTGTGTAGTTCAGAAAGAGTGAAATGGTGTGTTTCAGGCTGTTGTTAACTTTGCGGTATGTCCCATGTGATAATCCATGGACAGGGGTGTTTTAGAAGTTATGAGACACATCCTTGTAACTTGGTCTGTCCCTGAATTTGTCCCTCTCCGGTGACCTTGCGATCCGTAACACGAGGAAGTCCCTTAAGTAAAGGACCAGGCATCTAAATCGTGTGACAATGCTGTCACTTTTCTTAAAAAAAAGATTATTTTCTCCTTTTTAAAATATGAGATCTTAAAGGCCAAACTGCCTACTGAAAACGGCTCAAGTAAATAACTTACGACGCTTTTAGGGTTTATAATAAATAGCAGTAACAACGGCCTCGTAACTTATCCCAAGCTGCTACTCTCTCTGAAAACTGACTTGATGCTGTTTCCTCCTGAATTGGAGAACTGTATGAAGTATGTATGTCTGAATGTCCCTTTTTACCCAAGGAGTGTGTTTATGAAATGTTAGTATATTGGAACAGTTCATCTGTAGAAGGTATTATATCCATTATCGGTTAAGGTTTCCAATAGTAAAATTATTCTAAATTCCTCGTCATTTTGAATGGATTTTCATTAGAGTGTTTAAATATATTGTGTTTTGCTTAATGGTGGGTGGGTTTGACTAGTAGTATCACATCTGGAACACTCAATTCACATCTACCTTTAAAATAAGAAAAGGGTGGCATCCAAGTTACCCTCTTAAACTGGTTTGAGGCAGTCTAGTTGGTCTATAGCAAACTGGGGACTCTTGTCTGGTTCTAAATCGATAACACCAAATTGGGTTTAGAATTACAATCCCTACAGTCTGCAAACAGGCCATTAGACCCAACAAGTCCACACCGACCCTCCGACGAGTAACCTACCCAGGCCCATTCCTCTACCCTAATATTTATCCCGAAAAGGATCCTAACCCCCATACATCCCTGAAAACTATGAATAATTTAGCATGGCCTATTCACCTGACATGCACATCTTTGGATTGTGTGAGGAAACCAGAGAATCCAGAATAAGCTCATGCAGACACTGGAGATTATGCACCGGGAGATTATTCGGTACAAAGGTCGCATATGGTAGTTGTTAGTGTCTTTTGTTCCGGATGTTGAATTCGGTTGGTTTAAACAGTGTTTTGTGTATAAAGATTCTTTCAAACCAAGAGTTCTCTGGGTGTGGAAGAAGTAAAGTTGGGGGTTTTACAAAAGGTAATGAAGGCAAAGCTGTAGGAATTGACAGACAAGCTGGAGTTGCGTTTGCTTTTGTCTGTGCGAAAATGAGAGTTAATTACAGCTATAGTTCCGGAATTACATTGGACGGAACCGCCATCAGACACTTTCGAAATGGCTAGAATTCAATTTCAAATGAGGCACTTTGAACATGAGAAGGAATTGAAACAGTTTGAATTATGATGAAAAGTAGAAATAAAAGAAAAGGAAATGAAGAAGGAAGAGAGAAAAGGAGAGAAGAAAAGCAGAGAGTTTCAACTTAAACAGTTAGCAATTAGAGAGGAAAGTTGACATAGAAGGTGGAGATCAAGGTAGATGGTAGGCTGGATGAGGAGGATAGTGAGGTTGAGCAACCCTGTAATAGCCAATGGCCGAATGAGGTTCTGTTTAAATGCACCCAGGCATTATCTAAATTTGATGAGAAGGATGGGGAAGCCTTTTGAATTTCATTTGAGAAAGTGGCTAAACTAATGCAGTGGCCAGTGACCATGTGGATTTAGTTGATCCAAACAAAACTGATAGGTATTTGCATCCCTATCGGGGGGGGGGGGGGGGGGGGTATCTGGCCAGTGTGGGGTGGTGAAGAAAGCCATCTGAAGTGCATATGAGCTTGTGCTAGAAGCCGACAGTCAGCGTTTCAGGAATCTAGAAAACGGTCCCTGGTTAAACTCACATTGAGTTTGAAAGGATAAAACAAAGTAATTTTGAATAGTGGGTAAGGTATTAAAAACAGAGCAAAGCTATGACACTGTTAGAGAGATTCTTATGTTGGAGAAGTTCAACAATTCACTTCCTGCAATAATGCGTACTCGTGTGGAAGAGCAGTTACAACGGCAAGATTAGAAGCTGAAATGGCTGATGATGATGATTTCGTTCAGAAATCAAAGTTTGGTTTCTGTGAGGCATGGAGAAGAATGTGCGAGATCTTAAAATATATACCTGTGAAAGTAAGCTTTACTGGCATAGGCCAGGAGTAGCAGGGAAAGAGGTTACAGCATTAAGAGGTACAGAAGCATGTAACTCTTTTATGCTGAGACATGAGGAGCTATGTCACAGAAGGACTGTTGAAGAGATGAGATGTGCTCCATTATGTAACGTGTGGTTGGAGTACCCAGTGGAATCATCAACAGATTTATTCCACAATGGGGAAGGAGGTCTTGAGCTTTTTGTTGGCGTTACAACGTTTCAGCATTTAAATTGCGAATAACATACATGAGCCAAATCTTTATCACTGATCGTAAACCCTTAAAATTTTGGAGAAGTTTAGGGAAGGAAAGACCAGTCTGATTCGATTGAGCTTATTATTGCTGCCATTCAATTTGAAATTATACAGGTGACAGGGCGAGGAAACCTAAATTTTGACACGTTGTGGAGACTTGGATGAAGAAAGACAAAGGCATTCTGTTGCAGGAGTAAAATGATTGAAATCTAATCTAGTTGTGACCATTTGTATGGTCAGAGTCAATGTTTTATAGGATATATATATATATAGAAGTCTAGGAGGTCTAAAATGAATCCACGCTTGTATATTGATCGATTATTTTATTAAAGGTGCAGTCGTGAGGATACTATCACTATAAAAAGGTTATTTTCTTTTGGATTTTTTTGAATAGAGGTTTTAAATGCAGAGGTGCAGAACTGCTGTCTGAAAACAGTTAAAGCAAATAATTGAGAAAGCCTTTAGGTTTCATTAAAGCGGTGGTAAGAATGGAAGGGCAGTGGCCAGCTCTCCCAGACCAGGTTTCCTCATTTTGTTTTTAGCTTCAGCATTCAGAAGCTGTTGGGGATTCTAGAAGGGTTGGAAGTTTCAATAAATGATCCCCAGCTGCTTTTCTCTCTGAGATCTCTGTTGATGTTGTTTCCCCCTGGATTGGAAAACTGCTGTAAGGATCTGTATTTGAATATATCTTTGTGCCAAGCGGTGTAAACCAAGGTATGGTATCTATTGTTTGTGTAAGTGTTCCAACATATAAGCTATCCCGAAATTTTCTTTTCTTTGATTGTATTTTAACTAAAACATTTGAATAGATTATATTTTGCTTAATGTCGAGTGGTTTGACCAATTGCAACATATCAGTAAGGCACACTTCACATCTATATCCAAAATAAGGAAAGGTTTGGATCTAAACGGCCTTCTTTCAATATTTTGCGAGGACATGGACTGGTCCACAGCACTTGTACCAAGTGGTTTCTGACTGGCTCCTGTAATTGAAAAGTTAGTCCAGCAGCTGGGGATGGTTTGCTGGAGGTTGTGCTGTGAGCTGCTTCCGACATTCAGGGAGACCTGAGGATTTGGTGACCCAACTCTGGATGGAGCATGGGGACTGTAGTTACAGCATCTGGGTCTGCAACATGAACAACAAATGGAGCAGAGGCTGCAGAGAGGGGAAGCTCTGAAACCACGGCGTCAGTGTGTGTGCGGGGAAAGGGATCTGCTATATCCACCCCGGGTTTTCCAGGAACAGCTTCCCAAGCTCCACTTAACCAAGGAGCAGAGTGTGAGGGGCCCTGACTGAACAAGGAGCTGGTCATAGAATGGTGTCACCTCCTTCAACACGACCTGCAGCTTCACACCAGGGGGAGGAGGATGCTGCCAGTGACTGTGAGGGTCACTGTTTCATTCAGCTTCTATAATCCAGAACTTTCCAGGCAGGACGAAGTGTCATATCCATCATCTCCCAGTATCTCAAGATCAATGTCACCATTCGGTGAAGGAGCATATATATGGTGGATGAGGTATATAGATTGTTTCTCCCTCAGCAGGGAGCTGCCGGGTGTATTCAGTATAGTGGGTTTGCCGATGGTGTACATGGCATCTGCAGGGTATCCATGTCAATGGGGAGAGGGAGAGGAACTGAAGGAGTTCTCTCTCTATTAATGTTACAGTGTGCCCATCACAGTGCATCATATTGGTGAATACCCACTGTCCTGACAGCAGTCACGGCCTCATCATTCAGAAGCAGTCAGCCATTCCCATCGTCATCGGGTCTCCACGTAGAAAGAAATGAATATATCTTGGATAAAGGCCGTCTCCTTGATGCACGTTTCAAAACACCATCACCACCATCAATCAACCACATCAAAGTATTCCATGTGTTCGGAGAGCAATGGGGTCACTTGGAGTGTCTGGGAGCTGACGATCAGGGATGGAGCAAAACCTCCCATGTCTGAACGGATCTGAGTGGACACCCAGGACACAGTATCATTAAGTCCTGTAATCTCTCTCCATTTTAGTAACATATTGCTTTCCATTATTCCTGTAAATGAAATGACAGGTTATATCATGTTAAATTCCACCTGCCAAACTATTATCTATTATCTTTACCCCTCTGAATCTATTTGCAGACTTTCCACCCTCTCTTGGTAATTTAATCTCTTGCTTACCACAGCGACATCACCAAACTCAGCATCTGTATATCTGTTCAATTTCTCTTCATAAGACAAACACTTCAAATATGGAATCAATCTAATGAAGCTCCTCTGAATTGCCTCCAATGGAAATAGCTCATTCTGCAGGACACCCAAACTGTACTCCAGTTGCAGCCTCACTAATGCCTTGCATAGCTACACCAACACTCCCTACCTTTCTACTCTATCCTTTTATAAATAACCACTGAAATTATGCTTGCAGTTCTCATTACGACAGTACCCGCAGACAGGTTTTCTATGATATGCAAGCAGACACCCAGATCCCTCTGCACCTAAGCACTTTGAACTTTCTCTCCATTCAGATAATAATTTGTCTTTCTATCACACTGGCCAACTTGAATAGCCCCATATTTATTCACTTCAATTTTCCTTGCCAAATGTTGGCCCGTTCACTAAACCTATCCATATAGTTTTAAAATCTCTTGCATCATAATTCCGAAGTAATTTCCCACCGATGTTAGTGTCATCTGAAAATGTGGCATTGTATCTTCTATCCCATCAACCGAGTACAGTAATAACATCGATCGCAAATGGTTGAGGCATGAGAACTGAAATCAATGGCACCCCACAAATTGCATTTGCCAAAATAAAATGACACACTTATTCCATCTGACTCCATTTTGTTGGATAACCAATCCTCCATCCAAGCTAATACATTACTCCGAAACCCATGTTGTCTCATCTTACCACTTACTCTTTGGAGAAGCGACATATCCGATGCCTTCAGGAAGACGAGATATGTTCTATCTCCAGGATTCCCACGATCCACCTTGTTTGTGACATATTCAAATAACTCAACCAAATAATTGAAACACGATTTAGCCTTCATAAAACCATGTTGACTCTGACGAATTGTGGTTTAAGTTTGCAAATGTCCTGAACAATGGATTCTAATAATTTGCCTTAAATTACAATAGTTTATTGTTACACTTTAGTCCCTAATGTATGCCATTATTACAAGTTCTTCCCTTTCGAAAACCTTTACTTTTTCTTTGAATTCCTGTTTAATGGGGACAAGGCTTTAAGAGATCTGCTCCAATTGCTGTGTAAGATCCATGTGTGACTGAATGGAGTCATCATCCTGCTGGTGTACAATATCGATGGGCTGACGTCTTTCTGGTGTTCCCATGTTGTCATCTCCAAGGCCAGAATAACCTTATCCTGTTGATGCTTTAGAGGATTGGGAGATTATGGAATCTTCCTGTTGCTGTGTAACATTTTAAAGGGCTGATGTGTCTTCTCATACTTCGCCATCACAGGTGGATATACTGAACGGTCTCCTCATGTATCCTGAAGATGGGACCGAGGGATTGATTGGTCTTCTCTTCTTCCCATACAACAAACACGTGTCTGAATTACCTCTTCCTTTCTCATGAAAGAAGTCTCAGATAGTTTTTATCCTATCCAATTCCCTTGCAATAGGCTCGTTGGGTCTGAATGGCCTCCTGTTATCCCAGTGTAACAATCTCCAGTCAATGTGTGACCTCTTCCAGTTCCTATGTTACAGACATGAGGAGGCTGAATGGATTGATCCTGTTGCTGTTTAACAGGATACTGGTGCAGCATAGGCTCGAGTGGCTGATTGGCCTCCTTCTGTCAGTGTATATCAGGCTCCAGGGGCTGAATAGCCTCGTCCTGTTTTGATGTAACAGGTTTGAAGGCCTGAATATCCTCCTGTTGTTCTTGTGTAACAGGCTGGAGAACGGAATGGATTCCTCCACTATCTGCGTAATTCACTTCACATGTTGAATCCTTCTATCATCTATGTTCAAATAAGATCATCTTCAATTTTTGTAAACTCCAATGGCTACTGGGTCAACCTGATCATCCTTTCATTATAAGTTAGCACCTTCATTGCAGGAATCAGTTGAGGGAACCATCTCTGAGCTGCGTTCAATTTAAAACATCCTTTCTTCATTGAAGAGATTAAATCAGTACACACTACTCCAGATGTGATCTCACTAAGACCTTGTACAGCAGCAGCAATACTTTACCAGCCTGCTTTAAGGTACCCACGCAGCTCAGAGATGTCTCAGCTCTCTGGGGGAATACAGAGCATTGTTGGAAGATCATTGTCCTTCTCTACTCCATCAGCACAACGGGAGATCTGGAGAAATTAAAGTTTGAGAAGGTCATAAATGATGTGGTGAGATGATCTCTACCATTCATCTCCCCAGAGCTAAACATCGCTCACTTTCCAATGTATTTTGTGGGCGGCACGGTGGCACAATGGTTAGCACTGCTGCCTCACAGCGCCCGAGACCCGAATTCAATTCCTGCCTCAGGCGACTGACTGTGTGGAGTTTGCACGTTCTCCCCGTGTCTTCGTGGGTTTCCTCCGGGTGCTCCGGTTTCCTCCCACAGTCCAAAGATGTGCGGGTAAGGTGAATTGGCCATGCTAAATTGCCCCTAGTGTTAGGTAAGGGGTAAATGTACGGGCATAGGTGGGTTGCGCTTCGACAGGGCAGTGTGGACTTGTTGGGCTGAAGGGCCTGTTTCCACACTGTAATGTAATGTAATCTAATCTAATCTAATCTAGCAAGGTGGAGCGCAAAAACAGCAAGGAGCAGCAAACATTGATGGGAGTCATATATCAAAGTGAAAGCTGCAATACAAATGCTGGACATGTTATAAAACAGGAAATGAAATATACACATTTGTGGCTACTGCAGTAATAATGTACTGTTTACATTATATCTAAACTGTGTTAACCCAATTGAATGCTGATGCTGGGAAAAATGGATTTCATGAGCCCGTGTGAAATCGTTTGCGTTAACATTATGTCGAGCACTGAGCTCGAGATCAGGTTATTTAGGAATTGATGTTGAGTGATCAGAAGAGCTCATTGAAACTGGAAAGGACCTTTTGGGAACAGTGACCACAATGTATTGGTTTTCTTTTGTGCTGTTTGAGTACACGGCAGTTTTTGTTTTATTTGAAGTAACCGTTATAAATCTGAGTCATGCAAGCCAACAAGGTGTGAGGAGAAAATGGGGGCTACAGATGCTGGAGATCAGAGTCGAAGAGTGTGGTGCTGGAAAAGCACAGTCAGGCACTATACTAAGAGTAACTTAAGCCCTTCATCAGGAAAGAAGCATATGGGCCAAGGGGCCTGATTGTAAATGAGAAGGGGGTGCGACGGGGGAGGAAGCTGGGATTGCGATAGGTCGATGAAGGTGAGGTTGAAAGTGATAGGTGATTAAGGGAGACAGAACGCCTCATCTGCTGCAACCATTAAACCCAATGTGGTCTTCTCTACATTGGCGAGGCAGGAGGTCAACTTGTGGATCATTTCAGCGAACATCTCTGGGACAGCCAGACTGAACAACTCCATCGCCTTTTGGCTGAGCACTTTAAATCCCCTTCCCACTCTGCCAAGGACATGAGGGCACTAGGCCTGCTCTATCGCCAAACCCAAGCCACCAGAAGCCTGGAGGAAGAAAGCCTCATCTTCTGTCTTGGGACCTTCCAAACACAGGGGGTCATCGTGGATTTCTCCATTTCCTCTAATCCCACCTTATCCTATTCCAAACTTCCAAGTTAGCACCGCTCTTTTGAATGTTCCTATGTATCCACCTTCCTCCATATCAATCTGGTCCATCCTCCTCTCCGACTATCACTTTCAACCCCACCTTCATCTACCTATTAGATAAAAGGAGGCAGCTTAGAAAAATGCCAAGTGTTGCAGTGAGCCAGTGTATTCAGAGAAATGTAGGACCCAGCAAAGGATGACCAAGAATCTGAGAAAAAAATCAAAATGAGAAAAAGCGTGCAAACGAAAGAAAAACATAAAGACTGCTAAAAAGCGTCTATAATGCATGAAAAAAAAAATAAAAACCAGGTCAAATGTGGAACAGTTGGTGTGCGTTCAGGATAATTTATTGCAGAGAACAGAGAAATCGCAGGGAAAAGAATCAGTTTCTTTGCGTCTATCTTCATGGAAGAATGTCCAGAAAATCTTCCAGAAATACCAAGTGACCATGGGACTTGTGTAAGTAAAGTATAAGATCATTCTTATCTTTGTAAAGAAAGCTGGATCGAATATTTATAAATCTGGCAGACTAGATGTACTTGATACAAGAATTTCAGACGAAGCAGCAATAGACATGTTGATTGCATCGAGGATTTTCACTTTATTTTCCGACACATTCCCGAAAGGCATTTAGCCAATCTGCATCAGGCAAAGGTTATACATATTATCCAACAGTTTAAGAAAGGATGAATTTGGAGAGTGGTAAACTACAGACCAGTTATCTTGTCACCCGCAGTCAAGTATCTGTTGGACTCGATAACAAAGAACATGCTACTAGATATTTAGAAGGTAATAACATAACTGGGCAGTGTGAGAATGTACCGATGAAAGGAAACCCAGAAGTGGCAAACATATTTTTGGAATGGTTTGAAGATGATTCTTGTGGACATAGGCAATGATGAACCATTGGATAACGTATAGTTGGATATTCATGAGCTTTTTCTAAAGAACTCACACTGTAAGTTCATAAGAAACATTAAACCGAGAGATATTGGGAAGAACATATGCCACTGGGAAAGTACAAATTCGGTTAACATTCATGTGAATGTAATTGGAAGATCGAGGATGTCGTGCACCAGTTGCATCGAGCGTTGGTGAGACTAAACATAGAATATTGTGTATCGTTCGGAATCCCAATCTAAGAAAGAACATATTGACTACAGAGGAACTGCAAAAGGTATTATCCAGATTAATCCGTTAAATGGCAAGATTATCCGCTGGGAACCTCAGCCTGTAATCTCGAGTTTCAAAACATGAGAGTTGATTGTAGTGACTCTGAGAAACATCGAAAGGACTGAATAACAGAGGGACATGGAGAAGGACAAGTAGGCGAGATCTGGGAGAATCCCATGATATTCTACACGGACAAGTAGAACAGAATAATCAGCAAACAGCTAGTGTCCATTAGAAACCAAAGGGACAATCTGTGTGTCAAGCTGGAGAACATTGATGGATTGTTCCATGAGACCTTCTCATCTATTTTACTTGGGAGAAGGAGGATGCAGGTACAGAATTCAAGAAGATGGACTAGGAAGCTCTTGAACAGATTGATGTAAAATACGATCAGGGATTTGAGGTTTTGTTCTGTACAAATTTGGACCAATCTCCATGTCTGAATGAGTTGTATTACAGGCGGTTGTTGGGGTCAAAGGAGGAAAGACACTGACTGAATATTTTAATTAGATTCTGACCATACGGGAGGTACCAGAGAACGAGAGAACTGCTAATACAATTCCACTTCACAGGAAGGGTGGGAGACATAGACCAGGGAACTATAGACGAGCGAGTATTAGATCACTGTTAAGGAAACTCCTGGATAAAATAGGTAAGGAGAAAATCGAACTCCAATCAGAGTCGCAAGGTTTGATCAGGGATAATCATCATGACTTTATCAGAAGGAAGTCACATCCAATGGATTTGATTGAGTTAGTTTGAGGAGGTAGATTATTTAGTTTTGTAGGAAGGCCTTTGACAAATTTCCACCTGGGAAACTGAAAAATAAAGTAAAATCTCACAGTATGATGGATAACTTGGCAAGTTACAACGAAAATTGTCTTAGTAGCAGGCAACAGAGGGTGGTGGGAGAAGGCTGTTTGTGTGACTGGAGACCAGTGTCCCCTGGTGTACCACAGAGATCAGTACTGTGTCCCTTATTGTTTGTGTTATTCATAACAAAATATAGATCTGAATGTGGAGGGGGCGAGGTGGAGAGTGGGGAAGGTGTGATAAGTAAGTGTATGTTTGACATAAAGATTGGCCGAGTGATTAGCAGTGAGGGGGAAGGCCTTAAGTTTACAGGAAGATGCAGATGGGATGGTCAGATGGTCAGATCAATGGCAGATGGAATGTAATCCTGATAAATATGAGGTGATGCACTTAGGGAGATGGAACCAGGCAGGGGAGGACTCAATGAATGGCAGCACACTGGGAAGCTCAGATTATGCTTCTCCACACATCCCTGAATGTGACTGGACAAGTTAATGCTTAAAAATGTGTTGCTGGAAAAGCGCAGCAGGTCAGGCAGCATCAAAGAAACAGGAAAATCGATGTTTCGGGCAGATTCCTGAAGAAGGCTTATGCCGAAAACGTTGATTCTGCTGCTCCTTTGATGCTGCCTGACCTGCTGCGCTTTTCCAGCAACACATTTTTTAAGCTCTGATCTCCAGCATCTGCATTCCTCACTTTCTCCTGGACAGGCTAATGGGCTAGTTACGAATTGGACCTTGGGTGTAGCGCTTCCTAATCAGGATGTAGATTATAAGAGCAATACAGGGCTTTGGTTCGGCAAAAATGGAGTACTGTATGTAGCTCCGGGAACCACATTCCAGGAAGGATGTGATTGTACTGGACATGGTGCAGAGGTGATTCACCAGGATGTTCCCTGGAATGGATCATATCAGCTATGGAGAGAGGCTGGATAAGCTCGGGTTGTTTACTCTGGAGCAGCGAAAGCTGAGGAGTCAGTGATTCAGACGGATAAGTTTATAAGCGACACGGACAGGGTGGATAGGCAGCAACTGTTCCTTTTAGTCACAGGGCCAAGTACAAAAGAGCACACTCTTACAGTGGGGGCGGCACGGTGGCACAGTGGTTAGCACTGCTGCCTCACAGCGCCAGAGACCCGGGTTCAATTCCCACCTCAGGCGACTGACTGTGTGGAGTTTGCACATTCTCCCCGTGAAGAGTTTGAGGTTCAGAGATGATTTAAACATTTTTTCACCTCGAGGTCTGGGGTTCGGGGATTACTTCCTGAGAGGGGAATGATCACCTCATAATCGTTAAAAAGTACTTGGACGAGCAATTGGAAGGCTATGGGCCTGGTGTAGGAAAGTGGGACTAGTATAGATCGTGCTGTATTTCTGTTGGCACAGAGTCTATGCCCCTGTGAGTATATGGTGTGGAAGGTCAATTATTGAGCAGTTTAAGGCAGGAATTGATGGATTTCTGCAGAGTTATATTCATAAGGGTTATCAGAATGAACTGTATTAGCCTGTTAAATTATGTCAATGTGAGAAATATGAGAAAACAAGTGCACTGTCCTTACAGTTTGAAACCAGAGAATGGAGAATGGGGAACACGGAAGTGGCAGAACTATGAAGCCATTACTTCAGTTCTGTCTTCACAGAACTTTCTAACAATACAAGGGAAACCGAGTCTGGTGTTGGAAAATGTTAGAGTACATGGAACAATAACATAGTCAGTCAATGGTTTAGCAGAAATTATTGTTGCTGAAAGTAATGGTCATAGACAACACCAACATAGATTTATGAAATGGGAATTATGTTTGAGAAACAAACTGGGAGACAAATGAAAGAGAAGCAATGGATGTAAAACATTTTAATTTTTAGAAAAATGTTGGTAAAGCTCCAAGCCCAATTTGCAAAATCAAATCTGAGTGGATTGGGGCTAATATACGGACATGTTTCTAGAATGGGACAGCTGGCAGGAAACAGTGAATCGAAATAAACAGACTCAACAAGTAATAGCCTGACATTTTCTGAAAGGTATGATTCGGTGAGTATGACTATGTCCCAGACTCCCCATTACCTTCCCCAGATATCTCCTGTCTCATCAAAAAAGACGGACACAGCAGACGTGGCGGGACAGTGGAATACAGTTGGAAGGGAATTGCTCTTGGAGTCCTCAACAGTGACTCCATATCCCATAAAGTCTCATGGCGTTAGTTTGCACATGGGAAAGGAAACCTCCTGCTGATTACCATGTACCAGCCTCTCTCAACTGATGACAAAGTACTCCTCCATGCTGACCAATACTTGGAGGAAGCACTGAGGGTAGCACGTACGCAGGATGTACTCTGGGTGGGGGATTTCAATGTTCACCACAAACAGTGTCTCAGCTACAGCATTACTGATCCAGCTGGCTGGGTCCTAAAGGACATAACTGGCGGCAGGTGGTGAAGGAACCAACAAGAGGAAAATACATACTTGACCACAGCCTTACTAATCTGCCAGTTGCAGAAGTATCTGTCCATGACAGTATCGGTAAGAGTGACCACCGCATAGTCAATGTGGAGATAAAGTCACACCTGCGCATTGAGAATAACCTCCATCATTTGGGTGGTACTACCACAGTGTATAAGATAAGGCTGATGCATTCGCAACAATCTTCAGTCAGAAGTGCTGAGCCGATGATCCTCCAGTTGTCCACAGCGATTCAGTTACCAGTCATCAGCCAATTTGATTCAGTCCATGCGATATCCAGAAATGATGAGAGATACTGGATACTCCATAGGGTCCATAACCTGACAACATTCTGGCAATAGTACTGAATACTTGTGCTCCATAACTTGCCACTCCCCCAGCCAAACTGTTTCAATACAGTTACAACAATGGCTTTCCCCGATTATGTAGAAAATTACCAAAGTATCTCCTGTATATAAAAAGCAAAACAAATCCAATCCGGCCAATTACCACTTCATCAGTCTATTCTCGATCATCAGTAAAGTGGTGGAAGGTCTCAGTGCTTTTAGCAATAACAATCAGCAATAACCTGCTCAATGACGCCCAGTTTGGGCTCCACCAGGGCCACTCAGCTCCTGACCTCATTACCGTGGTTCAAACATGGGCAAAAGAGCTTAATTACAGAGGTGGGGTGATAGTGACAGCCCTTTAAGTCAAGGCTGCCTTCTACCAAGTGTAGTATCAAGGGGCCTTAACAAAACTGGAATCAATGGGTATCAGAGGCAAACTGCCCACTGGTTAGAATCGTATCTGACACGTAGGAAGATGGTCATGGTTGATAAAGTTCAGTCAACTCAGCTCCAAATCTGCAGGAGTCCCTCGAGTAGTGGCCGAAAACTTCTTCAGGGCTGCTTCATCAATGACCTTCCTTCCATTTTAAGGTCAGAAGTGGGGATGTTCGCCAATGATTGTACAATGTTCTGCAACATTTGTGGCTCGTCAGATACTGAAGCAGTCCATGTTCAAACGCGACAAGATCTGGACAGTATCCAGGCTGACAAGTGGCAAGTAATATTCAGGCCACACAAATGCCAGACCGTGACCATCACCAATAAAATACAATCTAACCACTGCCCCGTGGCATTCAATGGTGTTACTATCAGTGAATCCCCCAGTATCAAAGTCCTGGTGGGTAATCATTGCTCAGAAACCCACTGGTCCCCCTACATGAACACAGTAACTATAAGAACAGGTCCGAAGCTGGGAATACTGTGGCGAGTAACTCACATCCTGACTTCCAATCGTCTGTCCATCATCTACAATGCATAAGTCAGAAGTGTGATAGAAGACTCCCAATTTGCCTGGATGAGTGCAGCCCCAAAAACACTCAAGAAGCTTTATACCATCCAGGACAAAGCAACCAGTTTCATTGTCCCTATATCCACAATGCTCCACCATCAACGCTCAGCAGCAGCAGCAGTGTTTTACTATCTATATGCTGCAGTGAAATGATTCATCAAAGATCCTCAGAGACCATCTTCCCAACACACGACCACGTCTATCTAGAAGGACAAGGGCTGCAGATGTATGGAAGTACTATCATCTTTAGGTTCCCCTCCAAGACATTCACCATCCTGACTTGGAAATACATCATAGTCGCTGGGTCAGAATCCCGGAATTCCCTCCCTAATGGCATTGGAGGTCAACAGCAGCAGGTGGACTGCAGCGTTCAACAAAGCAGCACACCACCACCTTCTCAAGGGCAACTAGGGTCAGGTAATAAATGCTGGCCCAGCCAGTGACGCCCAGATTCACGAAATAAATAAATAGAAATTAACAGAGGAAGGTTGCTGAGGTGTCGCAGGGATCAGTGCTTGGGGCTCAGCTGTTCACAATGCCCTTTAAACATTTGGTTGCTGGAATCAGACACAATATATCCCAGCCTGCTGACAGCACTAACGGATGTGGGATTGTGAGTGGGTGAGGAGGTTGTAAAAAAGCAACGAGAAGACTAAGACAAGTAGAGTGAAAGGGTAAATACGTGACAGAGGGAGAACAATGTGGATAGAGGTGACGGTGTGCCCTTTGGTGGAAACGATAAATTGGCAGCCGACCATTTGAAAAGAATTGGTTGAAACATGTTGATTTACAAAGGGACATATGCTCCTTTTTGTTGTTTCCTTCTGTATAAACCCCTGAGGTGCCTGCAGCGCAGTGAGTCCTGCAACCAGAAGTCAATACGAGGAATGACATTGCCACACTGCCCAGTGTACATAGAACCAGCAAGTGGGGAGCTATAACATTGAAAAGGATCTGGATCTCCTTGTACACCAGTCACTGAAAGCAATATTGCAGGAAAGAAAGCAGTTAAGAAGATAAATGATGTGCTGACCTTCATTTCAGGGGGATGTGAGTCCAGGAGAAAGGGTGTCTTACTGCAGGTGTACAGGGCCTTGGTGAGACATCATCTCAAACATTGTGCAATATTGTGGACAGTTCTCATCTCCAGACCTAATAAAGGACAAACCTGACATTGAGAGAGAGCAGTGAAAGATGATCAGACTGATATCTGGGATGGCGAGCTTGTTGTGGGAGCAGACTTTGTGGTGACTGGGCCAGTATTCCATGGGGTTTAGGAAAATGAGTGGAGAAATTAGTGAAATGTACAAAAGTCAGACAGGGTGAGACAGATTGGAAGCAAGGATGATAATTCCCCTGGCTGGGACGTCTAGAACAAGGAGCCACAGTGTTAGGTACAGGCAGGTCACTCTGCATTGAGATGAGAATAAATGTCTGCACTCACAGACTGGTGAACCCGGGGAATTCTTTCGCACCTGGAAACCAAGACACTGATTATAAATATGGATTTCGAGACAGTAAAGGGATGGTGGGAGAGCAGGAGAGCAGGGCCAACCATCATTACATTGAGTTGGGTAGCAAACTCAATGGACCAAATGTACTCCTGCACTTCCTATTTTACAGCTTCCCAAGCTTACTCACATTAACGGAAATTTATATAGTGTGGGGCAAGTGCATTTAGGAGATTTTTTCCATGAACTCGAATGGGGGAGGCTCAATGTGTTGTATGGTCTACTCCTTTCCCACTGTTTCTGTGCAGTCTGTGGGAAAGCTCGGTAAATGCTGTCACAAACTCTCAGATGTGAGGAAGGAGGTCACTGCAGGGTCGACAGGACTGTGTTCCCATTCCCTTTTCCGACACTGATGCTGAGGCCGGATGTTCTGTCCGGTTTCATCCTTTCAGACCTCGGAGTAGTTTGATACAAATGAGTGCCTTGATTGACCGTTTCAGAGACCATTGAAATGTTTATCACATGTCAGGGTCTTTGGAGTCAGTTTTAGGCCAGCCCAGGAAATCACGGGAGATTCACTTCCTAAAAGTACATTGGAGAAGGAAATTCTGTATCCATATTGGCTTCAAGGTCACTGTTACTGACACCAGATTTTAGATCTCGATATTTTATTAATTGCTTTTAACTTCCACCCGCTGCCAGAGTATTAGCCTGGTCTGGATTAATAATCCAGTGACATTTCCACAGCACCATCTCCACATGGGGATCTATCGGAAACCACACTGAACAGGTTACTTCTGTGCTGCTTGACACTCTGTCAAAAA
Organism: Chiloscyllium plagiosum; assembly: GCF_037043375.1. NCBI lineage: Eukaryota > Metazoa > Chordata > Chondrichthyes > Orectolobiformes > Hemiscylliidae > Chiloscyllium > Chiloscyllium plagiosum. The sequence continues at coordinate 53,513,013 of NW_028270186.1, read as the reverse complement.
GAACTCCCACCAATCGGGCTGTTATGATGGGACTGAGGGGGTAGTAATTGGTCAGTTTGTAATATTTCCTGTCTTAGTGGACAGGACACAGCTGAATAATTTTCCACATTGCCAGGGAGATGTCAGGTTTGGAGCTGGAATGAAACAGCTTCCCCAGGGACACGGCTTGTTGTGCAGCACAAGTCTTCAGTCCCATTGCAGGAATGGGGTCAGGACCCATTGTCTGTGTCGTAACTACTGTGTTCAGCTGTTTCTTCATGTCACGTGCAGCGAATCAAATTGACTGAAGACTGCCATCTGTGATTTTGTTGGCATCATGATGAGAGTGAGGTGTATCATCGACCCAACACTTCTGGCAGAGGATGGTGCAGATAAAACATTCTTCTCTTTTACACTGATGTGCAGGTCTGTTCCATTATTTAGGATGGGGATGTTTGTGGAACCCTCTCCTCCAGTCATTTGTTTAATCGTCCATCACCATTTATGACTGACTGTGGCATAACTGCAGGGCTTCGTTCAGATCTGTTGGTCAAGTCCCGTAGCTTTAATGAGTTAGCATCAGGTTAAGGTTCATGTGATTCTGACTCTGACATGTTCACCCACACTCGTCACCGAACCATAGATGGTGTTGATGGTAATGACAGACTGAGGTGTCATCCTGGCAAAAAGTTACAGGTTGTGGTTGAATGCTGTTCTGCTTCTCCTGCTGCTGTGGTTTACAGCACTTCATAAATACGCAGTTTCGAGCTGCAATATCTGCAATGCAATTCTGTTATCTGTTCCCCAATTCTCAGAGACCCATTCACCCATCAGCCCTGCACTCAGTGACCTAACCTGGTTTCTGATGTGGAAATAGTTCCATTTTCAAACTCTCATTCTGCTGAGGGTCTGTCTCCCCGGATCTTGCTTCCAATCTGACACATTCCACAAAAACATTTAACTGATCTTAATTTAAATGTTCAATTCAAATGTTTAATTCAGCTGAATCTTTTTCCTTGCGAATTGCCATCTTCTGTGTTGAAAGTGAATGTGTTTCCTCTGTTTCTCTCCTTGACCATGATTAAGATCTCTGTAGACAATAGACCATAGGTGCAGGAGTAGGCCATTCTGCCCTTCGAGCCTGCACCACCATTCAATATGATCATGGTTGATCATCCTTAATCAGTATCCTGTTCCTGCCTTATTTCCATAACCCTTGATTCCACTATCCCTAAGAACTCTATCCAACTCTTGATTAAATGAATCTGGAGACTGGGCCGCCACTGCCCTCTGGGGCAGAGCATTTCACACAGCCACCACTCTCTGGGTGAAGAAGCTTCTCCTCATCTCTGTCCTAAATGGTCTACCCCATATTTTTAAGCTGTGTCCTGCCTCCAGAGTGTCCAATCCTTTAATAATCTTACATGTCTCAATCAGATCCCCTCTCAGTCTTCTAAACTCAAGAGTATACAAGTCCAGTCGCTCCGGTCTTTCAGTGTAAGGTAGTCCCGCCTTCCAGGAATTGACCTTGTGAACCTACGCTGTACTCCCTCAATAGCCAGAATGTATTTCCTCAAATTTGGAGACCAGAACTGCACACAATACTCCAGGTGTGGTCTCACCAGGGCCCTGTACAGCTGCAGAAGAACCTCTTTGCTTTTATACTCAATCCCTCTTGTTATGAAGGCCAGCAATGTATTAGCCTTCTTCACTACCTGCTGTACCTCCATGCTTACCTTCATTGATTGGTGTACATGAACACCCAGGTCTCTTTGTACTGCCCCTTTACCTAAATTGATTTCATTGATGTAGTAGTCAGCCTTCCTGTTCTTGCCACCAAAGTGGATAACCATACATTTATCCAAATTAAACTGCATCTGCCATGCATCTGCCCACTCAACTAACCTGTTCAGGTCACCCTGTAATCTCCTAACATCCTCCTCACATTTCACCCTGCCACCCAGCTTAGTATCTAAGCAAATTTGCTAATGTTATTACTAATACCATCTTCTATATCATTAATATATATTGTAAAAAGCTGCGGTCCCAGCACTGATCCCTGCGATACCCACTGGTCACTGCCTGCCATTCCAAAATAGAGCTGTTTATCACTACTCTTTGTTTCCTGTCAGCCAACCAACTTTCAGTCCAAGTTAGTACTTTGCCCCCAAACTTCCCCCCCCCCCCCTTATTTTGCTCACTAACCTCCTATGTGGGACTTCATCAAAAGCTTTCTGAAAGTCCAGGTACACTACATCTACTGGATCTCCCATGTCCATCTTCAGAGTTACATCCTCAAAAAAATCCAGAAGATTAGTCAAGCATGATTTCCCCTTCATAAATCCATGCTGACTGACCTATCCTGTTACTACTATCCAGATGTGTCGTAATTTCATCCTTTATAATCGACTCCAGCATCTTTCCCACCACTGAGGTCAGACTAACTGGTTTATAATTTCCTGCTTTCTCTCTCCCACCTTTCTTAAAAAGTGGTCCAACATTAGTCACCCTTCAATCCACAGGAACTGATCCCGAATCTATCGAACTCTGGAAAACAATTACCAACGCATCCACGATTTCTCGAGCCACCTCCTTCAGTACCCGGGTTCTAGACCATCAGGCCCCGGGGACTTATCAACCTTCAGACCTAACAGTCTCTCCAACACCAATTCCTGGCAAATATAAATTCCCTTCAGTTCAGGTCCTTCAGCCACTCTTACCTCAGGGATTGCTTGTGCCTTGCCCAGTGAACACAGATCCAAAGTACCAATTCAATTCTTCTGCCAATTCTTTGTTCCCCGTAATATATTCCCCTGTTTCTGTCTTCAATGGCCCAATTTTAGTCTTAACTATTTCGTTTTTTGCCTTTCACATACCTAAAAAAGCTTTTACTATCCTCCTTTATATTTTTGGCCAGTTAACTTCGTACCTCATTTTTTTTCTCTGCATGTTTCCTTCTTAGTAATCCTCTGTTGTTCTTTAAAAGCTTCCGAGTCCTCAGTTTTCCCACTTATCTTTGCTGTGTTATACTTTTTCTGTTTTAACTTTATATGTTTCTTAACTTACCTCGTCAGCCACGGCCACGCATGACTCCTCCGAGGATCTTTCTTCCTTTTTGGAATGAACTGATCCTGCATCTTCTGCATTATACACTGAAGTATCTGCCATTGTTCTTCCACTGTCATTCCTACTAAGGTGTTGCATCATTGAACTTTGGTCAGCTCCTCCCTCATAGCTCCATTATTCCCTTTATTCGACAGAAATATTGTCACTTCCGATTGTACCCTCTCCCTCTCAAATTGCAGATTGAAATTTATTGGATTATGGTCACTACTTCCCAATGGCTCCTTCACTTCGAGGTCCCTGATCAATTCTGGTTCGTTGCACAATACCAGACCCAGAATTGCCTTCTCCCTGGTCGGCTCCAGCACCAGCTGTTCTAAGAATCCATCTCGGAGACACTCCACAAAGTCTCTTTCTTGGGGTCCAATACAATCCTGATTCTCCCAGTCTACTTGCATGTTGAAATCCCCAATAACAACTGTAGTAATATCTTTGCGACAGGCCAATTTCAGCTCCTGATTTCACTTATATGCGACATCCAGACTACTGTTTGGGGGCCTGTAGATAACCCCCAAGAGGGTCTTTTTACGCTTAGAATTTCTCAGCTCTATCTACACTGACTCTACATCCCTGACTTTAGGTTTCCCCCGCACAAGGGACTGAATACCACCTCTTACCAACAGGGCCATCCCACCCCCTCTGCCCGTCAGTCTGTCCTTGAATATTCATTTTGCAAGCACTGTCCACTTGAAGCCACGTCTCAGTTATCACCAGAATATGGTATCTGCCAATTTTCAGAAGAGCCTCAATCTCATCCATCTTATTTATCATGCTTCGTGCATTCATATTTAAATTATTTTTTTTTTAATTTGTTACTGCCCTCACTCTTCTCATCAACTCCTATTTCACGCAACCTGACAGTATGATCCCTTTTTGCGTTTTCTGCTTCATTGATACAGTTGTCTTTCTTGACTTCCCTTGTTCTAACTTTCCCTTCAATTTCCTTCTTAAACATCCAGGTTGTCCCCTCCACCCTCCCCACCCCCCACTTAGTTTAAACGCAGCTGTGTTGCAGTGGCAAACCTGCTTGTCAAAATGCTGGTCTCCAACCTATTAAGGTGCAAACCGTCTCTCTTGTATAATTTATGCTTACCACAAAACATACCCCAGTGATCCAAGAATTTAAATCCTTGCTTCCTGCACCAGTTCCCCAGCCACACGTTCAAGTCCATTATCTTACTGTTTCTGCCCTCATTAGACTGAGGAACTGGAGACAAACCGGAGATAACCACCTTGGACATCCTGCTTTTCAGCCTTCTTCCTAGTTCTCCGACGTCCCGCTGTAGTATGTTCCTCCTCTTCTTCCCAACATCATTTGTGCCGACATGTACCACCACGTTTGGCTCTTCACCTTAGTCCTTGAGGATTTCCTGCACTCTGTCTGTGATGTCTTTAACCCTGGCACCAGGAAGGCAACACACCATCATTAAGTCCCGCCAGCTGCCACAAAACCCCGTCAGTTCCTCTCACTGTGGAGTCCCCTATTACCACGGCTCTGTGCGATGTCCGACTCTACCGCTCTGTCTCCACGCCAACGTTTGATTGACAGACCTGGCCACCTGGCGGAATGGCAGTGTCATCTGTCTCTACTGTTTCCAAAAGACTCAACTTGTTCCTGACAGGTACTTCCCCCGGAGTCTCTTGCACCTGTCTCCTCTCTGCCTTCCTCATCGTCTGCTCGCTTCTGCTCTCTTCTGGTATGGTCGGTGTAATAACCTCACTGAAGGTCTTGCCCAGAAAGATATCGTTCTCTCGGATGAGCCTAAGGTCCTCGAGTTCTTTCATCAGTGCTGCAACATGGTCCGTCAGTAGCTGAACGTGCACACACTTTCCACACATATACGAGGCAGACACACCAGATTCGTTGACCTCCCACATCAAGCACATAGCGCACTGAATCAGCTGGGCAGTCATGTCTTCACCCTCTTCAACTGTGGCGTAATCACTTCACTCAACCTCCTTGTCAAAGACTTCTGAGCAAAAGCCTCACTCTTCACTACACAGAAACTTCCTTGGACCCAGTAGTGTCAGTGATGCAAGCCTTATGTAGTTTCAGAGCCAATGAATTCTCTGGATTCCCAATCATCTTCACCACATTGTATGTTTTCTCTTTTGGTTTGAGCCCTTATCACTCATGGCTGCCTTGTCCTCCCATGAGTATGTTTCATCTTCTTGGGGTTGCATTTCTGGTATTATCTTCCGACTTATTCCCAGAAACTCCTGCCATTGCGGCTCCATGGCCTTTCCTGCTCAGCTCCCCTTCCAATTAAGTCTGACCAGCTCCTCCCACATGTCTTTGTAGTTACATTGCTTAATTATAACCACATTACATCTTGAAGAGAACATTAGATATAAACTGGAAGGAGCAGTTTTGAGAGATGGGCCACGAAGAATAATTGATGGATTTCTTACCTAGATGCAAAGGGAGAACGAGAGAGAGGATATAGATATGGAGATGTGGAAAATGAGAAAACTACATTATCGAAAGAAGTAGATGTATATCCCTCAATGTTTTGGCAATTCCTGTGTGCTGTGGTCCTTTGTTAGTGCACGTAGAGCAGAGTAATATGTTCAAATGCTGGGTCTGATGCCAGAACCTTTCCTCCAATAATATGACAGACACTAACTTTGGAAAGAACCCAGCAGGCCAATGTATTGAATTCCCGGTAGAAAGGGGATGAACGAAAATAAGTTGGGACACGAGAAGCAAGAATTTAAAACACACATCCTGATAAGAATGAGACGAGAGTTGGGAATATCAGAAAGGGGGGAACGTTGAGAGAAAGGGAAGGTATCACTTCAGGTGAGGATCATATCATGTTTTAATGCTTTATAAATTTTATACATCATGTGCATCATTTTTCGTTAACTGTACTTCCGTTGCTCATTCAGAATGTGTTGTACACATATGAAAAGTTTTATTTATCTGAACACACACTGATTAAACAGTGTATATAAAATCAGTTTTCCTCCATTTCAAACTGTCCTGTTGTTGTGCTAGCAGGACATATGAACACCAGCTGGCCATCAAAAGACATGACCCACTATCACAAAGAAGGACACCACACTGACTGTGACAACACACGCTTCCTAGGACAAAGCCACGCACGAAACTTCTGAGAGGCATGACATCCTAGCCAGAAGTACATCAATAAACACATCAATTTAGATCCTATCTACCTTCCCTTGAAAAAAACTGGAAATAGCATCATGCACCTTAAGAAACCAAGACCAATAAATAGAAAGACAGGACATACCAACAGTGTGTCACCAGAGACTCTCCCTGATGATGTTACTTAGTCATGGTGACGAAACATCTGAAAACAAACCTTCAAGCTCAGCGAGCTCACTTACATACTTATAAATGGTTATTTTTCTCTTAATAGTGGAATTTGGGACTTTTCTGTCATTCATCTTTTAACAGATTACGTGACGAGGTGAGCTTTTCTGGCTGTGTGGTTTTAATTAACAGAGGGGTTAGACATCGACATCATAACGGGTTGAGGGCTTGTCGTATGGGGCTTGAACAGATTTGGGGTACAAAAGGTCCCAGCAGATTCCATCAATTGGCAGTTAGTGACCTAGATCTTCAAATAAAACAGGTGAGAAAATTCATTTAATTTTGTTTCCTTGTAGTTGGTTAAATTAAAAGAAATGGATTTTAACGTTATTAAAGAGGTTCTGAGGTTTGAAGACGATTCACAAGTTTGCCGACAATGTTTAGAAAGACATAGGAAGGGCATACTTTTAGAATTAACATGTAGATTAGAATTGGGTTTCAGCAGGGACAAAAGGAAAGCTATCACCATAATGGAATTGGTCAAGCACTTTGTTGTATCAGAGAAGCAGGAAACTGCAGTCGAGTTGGAAAAAAACTTAAATTGCAAGTGGGGTAACTGGAGTTAGAAGATAAAGAGAGACAGAAAGAGAGAGAGAAGATAGAGAAAGAGAAAGAGAGAAAAAAGGAAGAGAGGGAGAATTTGAAATTCAGAAGTTTGGAATTAGATAAGAAAGTTAAATTAGCAGGATGAAGATGAAGGGAGAACGTCGGGATGTATACAACTAAGTTAATACGTTTCCATATTTCGGTGAGAAAAATGCCGAAACCTTTTTTATTTCATTTGCAAAATTAGCTCGGCAGATAGCGTGTACAGTGAACATGTGGGTAATGCTAGTTCAGACTAAGATCGTTGGCACAGCTTGAGAAGTATGTGTAGTTCTGTCACATGAGGGAGCAATAGATTACGCAGAAGTCAAACGGGCTATTTTGAGTGCTTATGAATTGGTACTAGAAGAATATAGACAGCGGTTCAGAAATCTTGAGACGGAACCAGGTCAGACTTATAATGAGTTTGAAAGAATTAATCTCAGTCATTTGGATAAATAGGTGCAGGCCTTAAAAATAGATAAGACCTGTGAGGTTCGATGGGAGATTATTCTGCTGGACGAGTTTAAAGACTCACTTCCAGAGATGTAAGATTTCATGTGAATGAACAGGAAGTTCAAGAAGTGAGAAGCGCAGCAGGAATGGCAGTTAAGTATGCATTGGTGCATGAGATGAAATTTAGCTTCTGGGAGGATTTTCATCCTGTGAGGGAGAGAAATTGGGAGAAGGGGAGATCCTACACTGCAAAAGATAGAGTAAAGCACACTGGCAATAGTTTACCACAGATGGAAAAAAACCCCAAGTGTTTGAAAGGAAGTGAAAGGCCTCAAGTCTCGCTATAACGTAGTGGAACACTTAAAATTACAGTACCAATGGTTTCAGAAGGGCACTGGGAAAACTGTTTTCCCTGCAGGAAACTGGGACACAGTGCTGTGCATTGAAGGAAGATACTTTGGGAAAAGATGTGGAAGAAGAGTTTAAGCCCAGTGGCATTAGTGAACCTGGTAAAGGAGACCCCAAGTAGAGCCGAGGAGCTGCAGGAGAGTGTACAGCCGAGGCAGGGGCTGTGTATGGAGTCAGTGCCTGATCTCTATAAAGAATTTGCCTCTGTAAGTAAACCCACTAAGAAAAAATGGGGTGTGGGAATTTTGCAAGAAATGGGATCTGCTCAGTTTCTAATAGTTGAGAAGTGAGGAGCTGGAAAGGCCCAACAGATCAGGCAGCATCGAAGAGAAGGACACTTCACGTATCAGGCATAAACTCAGGCATAAATCAGGAATATGGCGAGGGGACAAGGGGGCTGAAAGATAAATAGGCGGGTAGGAGCTGGGCCGATGGGAGGGTCACTGGGAGGGTGATAGGAAGATGTAGGTAGGAGTGTTAGTGATATGTCAGAGGGGAGGGTGGAGTGTATAGACGGGAAGTAGGATGGACAGTTAGAACAGCTCAAGAGGGCAGTGCTAATTTGAACGGTTGGATCTGGGATGAGGTTGAGGGAGGGGCGATTTGGAAATTGGTGAAGTCAACGTTGATGCTGTATAGTTTGACGGTTTCAGCTGTCCTACCACCTATCCACTTCACCCTCCTCTCCGACCTATCATCATCAGACCCCACCTATATCAACCCATCGCCTTCTAAGCTACCTTCCACCTAACTCCACCCCCAACCTCCTATTTAATTCTCAGCCCCTTCCCCCTCCCTTACCCCCACTTTCCTGATGAAGGACTTATGCCTGAAACGTCAACTCTCCTGCCCCTCGGATGGTGCCTGACCTGCTGTGCTTTTCCAGCCCCATACTTTTCAACTTTGATCTTCAGCATCTGCAGTCCTCACTTTCCCTCCGCCTCTAATAGTAAGAGATGGAAGTATTTTCACTCTTTCTGACATGTCATTCAGCAGCGTGATAATTTGTGAAATGGGGACAGAAATTAAGCATTCCCTTGTGTAACATTAGGTGGAGTGCCAAATCAAGATTGGGGAAGTAACAGTGAGAGTGAGTGAGAGAGTGTCAGTTCCAGGAATACAGTTTGTTCTTGGGATTGACTTAGCAGGATCCAAGGTGGGAGAAGTAGTGGAGAAACAAAAGTAAGACCAGGGAACTGGGGAATTAAAATAAAAATACCCAGGGATTTTTCCAGACTATTAAGTAACAAGATCCCACTGTCATACATTACAACAGGAAGGAAAACCGAAAGAAGAAGCCAAAGGAGTTGATGCATAGAATACTCGGCTAAAGCATTTCTAGTGGCTGGAATGCACAAGGACGTGGTTATTTTTTTGTTGTACATGTCAAATATTCCAAATAGTAGGTACGTCACGGGCAGTAATAAAACCAGCAGCTTTGTTGCCAATTCCTGTATTCGAAGAACCTTTCACGTGGGTTATGATCAATTGTGGAGCTCTCCTTTCTAAAATAAAAGTGGAAACCAATATCTGCTGATCATAATGGATGTGTCTACCCGATTTCCATCGATAATTCCATTATGGGATGTTAAGAAAAAAAGGGAGGTAGAGAAGTTGGTAGGTACCTTTACTCACTGTGGGCTACGCAGTGTGATTCAGTCAGACCAATGATCTCATTTTACCAATCATTTGTTAAAGGACCTCATGGATAGTTTCGGCACACAGCAGTTTAAATCAAGTGCATCGAATCCCGAATCCCAGAGGGCCTTGGAAAGTTGGTATTAGACACTGAAGACAATATTTACAGCGTAATGTCAGAATTACCCGAATGATTGGAATAAAGGCGTCTCATTATATTGTTTGTCATTAGAGATGGCGCAAATAAGTCTACTCACTTTCCATCCTTTGAGTTAATATTCGTACATGTACTGAGAGGTCATTTGAAATTAATTAAATATAAATAGACAGGACCAAACTCATACTTGGATTATGTATCTGAGGTGAGGGAGAAATTAGATAGAGTAGGTAAGTTAGCTAAACAGCACCTGAAGTGGGCACAGGAGAGAGTGAAACAGGTGGCAGATTAAAAACTCTGAAACTTTGCCGATTTCCCGTGGGGATGACTTATTAGTATTGCCACCAGTGGTAGGAAATCCCTTCAAAGTCAGGTTTAGTGGCCCCTTTCAAATTAAAAAAAATGTCGAGTCAGTTAAACTATTTGGTGAAGATACCGGATATGACAAAAAAATGTTAGGGAATGTCATGTGAATGAATAATGCTCCAGAAACATTGAAGACTGAGGAACAGAGTTGTGGCCAAATGAACTAATTGTGCAGTTTATCTGCATGATGTAGTGATCTTTAGCAAGTGATTGAAAGCTCCTATGTTACAGTTGGCAGAGCATGTTGAACGATTACAAGAAGCAAACTTGGGAATAAACTTAACGAAAACAGAATTTGCGAAGGCAGAGGTGACGTTCTTGGGACATTACATTGGACATGGAAGGTTGACCCCATGGAAAACAAAGACGAAGAGCTTTGAGGAATTTCCACAACCATCCTCGAAGAAAGAGGGGCTTCGGTTCTTAGAACTGAGTGGATTCTATCTGAAGTTTGTTCCAAACTTCAGCAGCGTATTGGCACCACTGATGGATTTACTGAAGAAGAACACAGAATTGTGGTGGACAGAACAATGCCAGGAGGCATTTGAGAATTTTAAATCAGGATTAATCACCGCACCAGTTTTAGCTATACCAAATATTTTGTAACCCTTTGAAATTATGTTAGATGCTCGGGATATAGGGGTCAGAGCTATATTGATGCAGAAAGATGATGATGGAATTGAATGGCCAATTGGCTACTTGTTGAAAAAAACTCAATATTCACCAGAAAAAAATACAAAGTCTCCATTATTGAAAAAGAATGATGAAGTTTCGCACTGGACTGACAATATTTTAATGTTTATGTATGACAAACAAATTGTCGGAGATGGTTGTGGATAACGACAAACTCTCGCATTTTTTGAATATTTAAAGGTCAGAATATGAGAACATCTAATTGGAATCCTATCTTACCGACATTAAATTTATTAAATGTACATGCTGTGAGTCCTAAAATGTGATAGCAGATGTGTTATCGCAGACTTAAAGGAAAATGTTTAGATAAGATTTGACTTATTGCAGTGTTATATTTTTGTGCAGAATTAATATGAATGGTGTAACTGAGATTCATACTTTTGTAATTCATAATAATGGGAGTAAGAATTAGAGGAAAAGAAATGAAGCCATCTTTTCATTCTGCTGGTCCATGTTTTTTTTCTGAAGAGGGGAGATGTTATGAAGCCGAAAGCATGCCCGGTCACTTCAAGACAGAACGGGTTTTGCTGAATAGAAAGTACAGCCACAGATGCCTGCTAAAGATCAGCCTGTTCCATATGTCATCATTAGCTGGGAAATGGATACCTGAGTTTTGGTTGCTGTTTTGACAACAATTCAAATGCAACCAAAGAGTTTAAATAACGCTCAGGATACAAGAAGCCAACGGAATTTGAATATTATTGTTTAGACACCTGGAAAGAAATCAAATTGTGAGAATTATTGTATCATGGGAAGTATATAAATTCAGCATTTTGAACATTAGAGGGAGAGCCACTGCCATATAACAGCAGAGTAACTGCTGTAGAGCAGGAGTGCTAACTGGCCATCTCAAACATTTTCTATCAATGATACATGTCCATTTAAAAGCTACTTGCAATAAAAAAAATGACCCAGGGAGATCAGCAGCTGGAAGAGTGAACACAGCAGGGAAGATGGATTCTGTGTGCGTTTGAGATTGTAATGTTTAATATGTGAGTAATTCGACGAGCATATTTATACAGAGTTGGAGTCAGATAGTCAGTAGCTAAGAAAAGAGGGGATTGCATTTGTGAATAGTTTTTGTTTAGTTTTCACTATTAAAGTTAAGAAACTAACTTGTTATTTTTTGTTGAAATAGTGGAATGTAGGAGATCTGTGACGCTCATATTTTAACAGTTTACGAGGTGAGGCGAGCTTTTCTGGGTGCTTGATTTGAATGAATAGAGGAGTTCCACTCCACCTTGTAAATGTCCATGCACACTCACCCCATTTCCCTGCAGCTGGCCCATATCCTTCCAGTCCTTTCCTATCCACATGTTTATCCAAATGCGTTTGAAATGTTGTTAATGTACCCCCCACCAACCACATCTGCTGGCAGCTCATCCACGTACCATCCTCTGTATAAAGAAGTGGCCCCGCGGGTTCCCTTTTATTACTTCCCCTTTAACCTTAAACTGATCCCATCCAGTCGTTGATTCTCTACACCTTGGAAAAAGGCTGAGAGCATTAACCCTATCCATACCCCTCGTGATCTTATATAGCTCTAGAAGGACTCCCTCAGTCTCCTACACGCTAAAGAAAATGTCCTAGCTTGTCCAACCTCTCCCTATAACTCAGACCATTGGGTCCTGGCAACGTCTTTGTAAATTTCTTCTGCACTCATTCTAATGTAATAATATGCTCCCTATAACAACGTGACAAAACTGAACACATTACTCCAAGTGCTGCCTTTCCAAAGTCCTGGGTAACTGCAAAATAAATTCCCAACTTCTATACTTAATATCCTGCCTGATGAAGGCCAATGTTCCAAAAGCCTTCTTCAGTGCCCTGTCTACCTTTGACTGCACTCAAAGAGAAATGTGTACACCTGAACACCAAGGTCTCTCTGCCCACTACACCCCTTAAGACCCTTCCATTCACCATGAAACTCCTACCTTGATTTGTGTTTCCAAAATGCAAGACCTCACACAACAATATTAAATTCCATTTGTCATTTCTCGGCCCACTTCCCCACCTGATTAAGGTCCTGCTGCAATTTCTGATAAACTTCCTCACTGATCATGCTCCCAATTACTTTAGAGTCATCTGCAAACTTACTAATCATGCCTGTACATTCTCAACCAAATCATAGATAACAAACAGCAATGGACCCAGCCTCCAGTCTGACAAACATCCTTCCACTAAACCCTCTGCTTCCTATCATCAACCCAACTGTGTATCCAATTGGTCAGACCCCCAGCATTCCACGTGACGGAAACTTCCTGACCAGCCTTCCATGTGGAAACTTATCAAAGTCTTACTGAAATCCATAGAGGCCACGCCTGCCGCTCTGCCCTCGTCAACTTTCTTGGTCTCTTCATTAAAGAACTCTAACAAATTTGGAAAGCATGATCTACCACTCACAAGTCTATGCGGACTGCTCTGAATCAAACCCTGTGTACGTAATGGGTGCAGACAATGGTATGCTGTCCTTCACTGTAAGATGATTCGAGTACATAAGTAAAGCCATTTTCCTGCTGTTGTAAAGCCTTGCTGAGAGAGCATTTGAGGCACTCTCTACAGATTTGATCTCCTTTGTAAGGAATGATCTCCTTACCACAGACACGAATGATGGTAACATGAGATTAGAGTGAAGACGCTGAGTGTTTAATCTGTAGAGCTGTGAGAGATGAAGAAATGGTGATGCTGAAACAAGAGGAGTGGCAGTGATCACGTATTTCCAAAAGAGACATTGATTGGGTGAGAAATACCATACTTTATGCAGGATTAATTGGTTTAATTTATTGCCACGTGTACCTCAGCACAGGGAAACATTTTATATATGAGCAGTGGAGGCAGATCATAGGAAGCATGGCTATACAGATCATAGGGAGAAAATAAACTTGTACAGAGAAAGTCATACAGGTTACACTGAACAGGACATGAACTAGACAAGATCAACATGAATAATATCATCATTATTTGAACTTAGAGAGTCCATGCCTCAGTCTATCGTGACTTTCCTAATAGTTTATATGCCTAGATGAACTCTCCCCACATTATTATGCAGTCGGCGTGTGAACCCGTACTGAACCTCAGGTTGCTCACAAACCCCAAAAGCAGCCACAATACCTTCCATCTGAAACAGGTAGCCATTCCCACCAGCTTCCGCCCTACATAGAGAACACCAGGCTGTCTTCTCGGAGATGAAAGATGCCTTCTTGAGATTTCACACAAGACAGATGGCTTCCATGCTCACCACTAGAAAACCACGTTAAAATCCCACGTGTGTATCATGAGCCAGGAGGAACAACGTGGAGCAGTCTGTCTGTGCAGCCTCTGCCCCACTTTTTCATCACGTCAGATCATCTATTAGGAGACAGCGAGGACTGCCGATGCTGGAGAGTGGTGTAGAGAATGGATTGCTGGAAAAACACAGCAGGTCAGGCAGCATCCGAGGAGCGGGAGAATTGATGTTTCGGGCATAAGCCATTCATCAGGAATCAGCATCAATTATCTCATTCTGTCCCTGTGTAAGTGCGTTGAGCGGGAATGGACTTTTCCTGTTCCTTTATAAGTGGCTCAAGGGGCTGAATGGCGTCATCCTATTGCTGTGTCAGTGACTCAACGGACTGACTGGCTTCTTCCTCGTCCGATTGGACAGGGCCAAGGGCCTAACTGGGTTACCCCTGGTTCCTGTTTGACAGCTCGATGTCCTGCCAAGTGTGATGATGCTGCAGCTTTAAGAGGTTATTGTCCTGGTTTCTTTTAAGAGAGAGATTGAGCGATAGTTACCAAGCTGGCTAGTTAAGACCACTGGAGTAAACAGCGAGGGAGGCCTTTGTGTTGTTTTAATGCAGCCTGAATGGGTGTGGCCAGCTCTTACAGATTAGGGTCGATGGGTTTTGGTTTCTCAGCAACATCAGAAACTAATGGGGTCAACACAGAGTTGGAAGCTTCAGTGGATGTCTCCTGGCTGCTACTCTGTCTAAATTTTCTCTTGATGCTGTTTTTAATTCCTGGATTGGAGAAATATTTGTGCCAATCTGTTTCTGAATATTCCTTTTTGCCAGGGTCTGTGTTTATGGGAGTTTCCTATATTGGAACAGTTCATTAGGAATAGTTCCACGATCTATTATTCTGTTAACTTGGCCAATAGAATTACGTTATTCTAAATTCCCCTTTCTTTGGTTTCATTTTATCTTCCATGTTTAAATAAATGGTGTTTTGCTTCTCACCAAATAGTTTGACCATTCACATTGCATCTGGAACAGACAGTTTACATTTCCTTTAAAATATGAAAATATTAGAGTCTAGGCGATTGCCATCAAACATTTTCGAGGGGCTCTGGTGTGGTCCATCACACTAGACTCCCTCTCTTCCTGAGTAATAGGCTGGAGGCACTGAATGGGCTGTCCCTGTTCTTCTCCAATTGTGTCAATGGGCTGAATGACTTCCTCATATTCCTGTGAAACCAGCCTTAGGTGCTGAATGAACTCTTGTTTTACTGTGTCAACATGCAGTGTCAGGCAGTGCATTTACATGAATGTTACAGACACTTTAACAGAACAAACCTGAGTGGTGTCTGGGTCTTGCTGCACATGGACAGAGACCAGTTCAGGAGCTGACGGGGCACAAAATATTCTGAACATTGTGGAATCTTCAGTGACCATCCCCACTTCTGATCTTATGGTGGGGAGGATGGGGGCGGGAAGACATTGATGAAACAGCTGAAGATGTTTGTGAAAAGGAAGCTACCCTGAGGATCTCCCACAGAGCTGACCCAGGACTGAGATGATGAGCATCTTCCTTTGTGCCATGTTTGACTCCAAACAATGGAGAGTTTACTCTGATTCCCATCAAGTCCAGTTTTGTTAAGCTCCATGATGTCAACAGAAGGCAACCAATGCCTTGATATCAGGGCCAGTCATTTTTACCTGAACCCTTGTGTCAGCCTCTTTTGTTCATATCAAGAGGCCATGGTATAGGAGCAGCAAGTGTTTTCTTCAAACAGCCAGTGTTGAATATCAGAATTTCTTTTCTCAAGAGTGTTCGGGGAGCTAGGTGACTGAAAGTATTTGAAGAGGAGGTCGATGGACATTGACCTGTCAGAGAGTTGAGGCAATGAAGAATTGGGTATGAAAGAAGATTTGAGACCAAGAGCAGATCAGTCATGATCTTAGAGAAGGGCAAGGCAGGCTTGGGGAGTGAATGACCTGCCCCTGTTTCTGATGTTCTCCCATTCTGTTATTGGAAAGTTAGTGGGTGTTATTGACATAAATGTGCAATTGCTGAACATTGCAGTCAGGAGGCCAAAGGATTTTGTGAGACATCTCTGGGTGAGATATGGGGGCTATATTCACAGTGAATCTGGGTCTATACATGATCAACAAATGAAACACAAGTTTCAGAGACGGGAAGCTCAGTAAAGAGAGAGACGGGCCTCTTTCATACCCCGCCTGGATTCTTCAATTACATTTCCCAAATCACTTCAAAGCATGTGACAGCCTTGAAGGGCTGAATGGTCTCCTCCATTTCTGTGCATCAGGTTATAGATGAAAGTAGCCTCCAACTGTACCTGTCTAGCAGATTTGAGGGCCTGAATGGAACACAGAAACATGGGACTGAGGAGCAGGAGTGGGGCATTAGGTATTTTGACTCTTCTCCACCAGGCACCGATATTGTGCCTGATCAAGTTGTGTTCTCAGCCCCACTTTCCTGTCTGTGTCCAATTATCTGTGACTCACTTCCCTGTCAAATAATTAACTAACACAGCTTTCAGTCCATGTGAACATAGAGGCCCAAAATACTTACAGTGAAGAGAATTCCCACTTGAATTTTTCGTCATTCCTCTTATAGAATCAGAGAGTCACGCAGAACGGAAACAGACCCGTTAGTCCAATCTGTTCACTCCGATCAGATATCAAATCTGATTTAATCCCATTTGCCAGCATTTGGCCAATATCCCTCCTGTGATTGTACCTGCCTGGACCACTTCCTCTGGCAGCAATTTCTGTACACACAAAACTCTCTGTCTGAAACATTTATCTTCCTGTCCCTTCTAAATCATTCGCACTCTCTCCTATCTTGGGATCAGAACGTGGCTATTCAGAATATCCATACATCTGATGTCACCACTCAACCTCTGACACTCCTGGGGGAACGATCTCAACCTAATCAACCTTTCCCCGACGCTCACACCTCCAGTCCTGGAGCATCCACATAAACCTTTTCTGCAGACAACCAGTTGCACGCAGTATTCTTAAAGTGGCCTCACCAACATCCTGGAAGAGTTGGATTTGGCTGAATTCCCTTTGCTTTAGCCAGTGAGGAGATTCCAGTGAATTCTGGTTAGGGAATCATCCAAAAGGTAGCACGGTAGTTAGCACTGCTGCCTCACAGCACCAGGGACTCGGGTTCGATTCCAGCCTTAGGTGACTGTCAGTGTGGAGTTTGCACATTCTCCCCGTGTCTGTGTGAGCTTCTAATAGGTGCTCCTCCAGTTTCCTACCACAGATGCAACATGCCCCCACAACTCCTATACTCAGTGCTCTTACTGATGAAGGCAAATGTGTACTGCACCACTGTCTACCTACGAGTCCACTTTCAAGGAACAATGTACCTGCAGCCCTATGTCCCTTTGTTCCACAACACTTCCCAGGACCTTACCATCAAGTGTATAATTCCTGCCCTGATTTGCCTTCCCAAAATACAAAACCTCGCATTTATTTAAATTACATTTCATCTCTCACTCCTTGCCCCTTTGTACCATTTAATGGTGGTGTCGTTGTACTCTGAGATAATCTACTACACCATCTTTCTGATGTCATCTGGAAACTTACTAACTATGGCCCCAATATTCACCTCTAAATCCTTGATATAAATTATGAAATTCAGTGAACTCAGTACTGATTCTTACAGCACACTGCTGCTCACAGGCTTCCAATCAGAAAATTACCCTCTTCCTTCAAGCCAATTACGACTCGCTTCCCCTGTATCCAAATGACCGAACCTTACTCATCTGTCTACCAATCGGAATGTTATGAACACCTTGCTGAGGTTCACATAGACAATATTTACCAAACTGCCTTCATCAATCTTCTTTGTCACCTCTTCATAAAGCTCAACAAAATAATGAGACATGATTTCCCATGCAGAAAGACAGGTTGACTATCCTGATCAGCCCTTGCCTTCCCAAATGTATGTCAATCCTGGCCCTCAGAATCCCCTCCAACAACTTACCCACCACTGACATCAGGCGAATTGGTCTATAGTTCACCGGCCTTTTGGGTCTCTGTTTCCTTTTCTAGTCCCACTGCTCCACTGCTCACAACAAATGTTAAATGTAACCAGGTCGGTGATATGACCGATGATATCGGTCTGAGACTGGGTCAGGGTCAGTTTTAGCAACAAGTCAGGCTAGTTTCTTTAACACATTTATGATCCACTGCAATGTTACTCAAACTATGATGGAAAGATGAATGGAAAAGTGATCGGGTATTGCAAATATATCATCGATAGTTCCATGATTAAAACACACACACACACACACACACACACGCATACACACACAGACACACACGCACACACACACGCGCGCGCGCGCACACACACACACACACACGCACACACACGCGCATACACACACAGACACACACACGCGCGCGCGCGCGCACACATACACAGACACATACACAAACCGGTTAACAAAATCTCTGCAATTTTAATTTGAAAGACCTTTGTCCAAATATTAGTGTAACTCATGACAAGAGTAAAAATTCAGATTGTCCAAAATTTTATTCTGCTTCTGAAAATATTCTACCCACACACAAGCTGCTGACAATGGGATTTCATCCTGAGAGAGTTGGATTTGGCTTAATTCCCTTTGCTTTAGGCGGTGAGTAGATTCTAATGAATTCTGGTCAGGGATCACCCAAAGGGTGGCACGGTGGTTAGCACTGCTGCCCCACAGCACCAGGGACTCGGGGTCGATTGCAGTCTTGGGTGATTGTCTGTGTGGAGTTTGCACATTCTCCCTGTATCTGTGTGAGCTTCTAATGGGTGTTCCATATTCCTACTACAGCTCAAACTGTGGAGGTTAGGTGGATTGGTCATGCGAAATTGTCTGTAGGTAGGGATTTCTAGGTTAGGTGCATTAGTCAGGGGTAAATGTAGGGGAAAGGGTTGGGAAGGTTGGTGTGGACCTGTTGGGCCGAAGGGCCTGCAGGAATTCCATAAAAATAAGAATGGTCACAATGACTGTAGAGCTTTATTTTTAGCTTGCACGCATTGCTGTGGTGAGGAACAATGAAGGAGATTACATTTTCTCTCTCTCTGAGCTGAATCATACAGTAATGTCATCCTCTCCCAAACTGGACCATGTGAGGTCTCCTTGTACATTGTCCAAACTATGTTCCATCACATTTCCTGTTCCATGTAGGTGCAACATTGCTGCCGTTATACACAAAGCCATACCCTGAGCAGAACTATGTTTACATGGCCCTGCGCCATTAAAACTAAAATGTTTAATTTATTCAGAATACCTATGTTAAAATGAATGCAGTTTTTAAAGAAATACAGAAATTGCTGTAAAGGCTCGGCAAGTCTGTCAGCATCCAGATGCCTTTTACATGCTGTCGTTGTACCAGCCTCCACCACTTCGTCTGGCAGCTCATTCCATACACACACCACCCTCTGAGTGAAATGGTGCCCTTTAGGCCTCTTCACAACCTTTCCTGTCTCACTTTCCACCAATGCCCTCTAGTTTTGGACACCCCTAATCGGGGGAAAACCCTGACTACTCACCCTATCCATGACCATTCTGATTTTATAAACCGCTACTGCTGCGAAATGTGACTCCTATCAGCACAAATAGCTGCAGTTTCAGTCATCCTGGACCTAAATTCTGAAATGCAATACTGACACCTCTTCCTTCTCCATCAAGTCACAATTCTAAATGCATTTTAATCAGTTTGTTTAGATATATCCTGAGACGCTTCTGTGGGATTTACACCTAGACCTTTGTGCCCGGAAGTAGGGGCACTGGCATTACTCAGCAATACCCACAAAGCTGTAACATTATTCTCCTGTGTGTTTGTTCATCAACCTGTTCTGACATACTGTGACATACCTCTGCAACAGGCAGGACTTGTATCCAGTCCAGAGCTAGGAACACTACCACACAAGTTCAGGAATTGGAATCAAATCCAGAGTTCTGGCTCAGAGGCAGGGACACTACCCACTACACAACCATACCCAGATTTTGGGTCATATTTGAGTGCCCGCTTTCAGCTCGGTGTGGATTTATTATAATCAGGTTACCATGACTGAACTACACAAAACACTTTGTATTGTTAAACAAATGCAAGATATTTGTCTCAACTGAAGGATATTGAGTGTACGTGCTACACTATCGAAATTAACTGTGAACAACTTTAATCGCTATTATCTGTAGTCTGCAATATTAGAGAAAGAAATCCTGCAGACACACTCTGTCCAATGAAGGGTCTCAAATGGATATTTTTTACTGAACACCAGAGATCAATGAAGAGCTTAATTTCTGGTCCCACAACACCGATCAGTATTACCCACCTCTAACGTGCGACTGCCTTCTTCCTAAAACCATGAAATGATATCAGGCCGCTGATTACTGTCCAGCCTCTCCTTCCCACCTACTGTGTCTGCAATCTGTCCTTCCTCCCCCTAATCACACAAGGCAAACCAAGCTCATTGTCTTTGTGAAAATCAAGGCCGGAGTGTGCAGGCCTCCTGGAGAGGGATGGGTATTTTAAAATTGAAGGGGAAGGGTGAGGTGGCAGTAATATCACACATTGGGCTGAGGGGTGGCTGATAGAGTTTAGTATGGATTAATGTGAGGTCTGGGATTTGGTAAATCAAAGAAGAGTAGGACCGATAAATTAAAAGTAGGATCTTTGGCAGTGTTGTAATACAGAGACCTAGGCCATCAGGTTTAATTCTTTAAAATTTGAATCTCATATAGATAGTGTGGTTAAGAAGGTGCTTAACACACTTGGCTTCATAGGTCAGACCTTTGAGTATTGGAATTGGGGCGTTATGTTGAGGTTGTACAGGACATTGGTAAGGCCCCTTCTGGAATACTGTGTCTAGTCTGGTCATCCTGCCCGCTAATTCCATCGGCACACCACCCTCTGGGTGAAGAAGCTGCCCCTTAGGTCACTTTTAAATGCTCCCCTCTCACCTTAAGCCTATGTCCTCCAATATTGTGCTCCCGCACCCTTAGAAAATACCTTCGCGATTCACTTTGATATTATTGACCTTGATATTATTAAGCTGGAGAGGGTTCAGTAGAACTTAACTTGGATGTTTCTGGGGAAGGAGAGATTGAGCTATAAGGAGAGATTGGGTAGGCTGGGACGTTTTTCACTGGAGAGGATGAGATTAAGGAGTAATTTTACAGAGGTTTATAAAATAATGAGGAGTACAGATAAGCTGAAGGGCTGATGTCATTTCCCTAGAGTTGGGAATTCAAAACTGAGGGATATTTTAAGGTGCGAGGAAAAAGATTACCAAAAGTCACGAGAGGTAATTATTTCAGACAGAATCTGGCTTGTGTGTGGAATGAACTTCCAGAGGAAGTGGTGAAAGCAGGGACAGTTACAACGTTTAAAGGACATTTAGATCAGTACATGGATAAGACATCAGTTTGGATGGTGCTGTGAGCAGCTGCCCTCTGCCTCCCCCTCTCTGAGTGAATCCCTGTTGGTTTTCACCCTCTGCCAATGCCTGTGCAGTGGCGTGTGGAGACCAGGAGAAGGTAGCATTGCATCACTTTAAACACCACAGAGACTGCCACACCTGCCCCTCACAGAGACACACAGATACACACACATGGGAATGGTTAGGGCATTGCGTGAAGCTCATCTGGTAACTTAAACTACACATAAAGAAATGCTCAATTTGCCTTGTAAACTGTTAAAATATTAGTGACAGATCTGCCAAATTCCACTGTTTAAATAAAAGCATCAATTTATTTTTTCACTCTGAAATTGAACATTTTACATCAACTGTTCACAACTCTGAGACCCCCTTTCTCTTAACTGCTTATTATCGACTCCAGCTCTATAGCAATATACTATTTCTGGGTCTGCCATCCTCTCATACCACAGGTGCTTGTAAGCGCTCAGTTCAGACCAGCATTCCCTCTCTCTTGAAGGTACAGTACACACTTTCAACTTCATCACATTATACCCTGATGAATATCGATAAGTGGGACCTATCCAGATTTCTTTTGCTCTGTGGTTTGTCAATATTTCATTTGCTCCGTCTGGACTTTTGTTGCTCCATTGACAGCATGTCATTATTCAACTTTGCCCATAGGAATATATCAGTATTTCACTTGCTCACACTCGTGTATGTGGGGAAGGATTTCAGTTGTTTCTTGGGGACTGTGACGCTATAACAATCTCAATGTTTGTAGATGGCACCAAACCTGGAAGAACTCTGAAGTCTATGGAGGACAGTGTGGAACTCCAACAGGACAATCACACGTTGGTGTCGTGTTCATGTTTATGGCAGCTGGGGATTAATGCAGAGCAGTTTGAGGTGATACACTTTGGTAGGAAAGACAATGAAAGACAGTTTCAAACAGGCTGTGCCATTATAAAGGGACTGCAGGAGCAGAGGGCGCTGGGTGTATATGAGCACAGATTGTTGAAAATATCAGGACAGGTGGGGAGAGCAGTTACCATCACAGATTAGT
Organism: Chiloscyllium plagiosum; assembly: GCF_037043375.1. Lineage (NCBI taxonomy): Eukaryota > Metazoa > Chordata > Chondrichthyes > Orectolobiformes > Hemiscylliidae > Chiloscyllium > Chiloscyllium plagiosum. The sequence continues at coordinate 53,490,549 of NW_028270186.1, read as the reverse complement.
TTCAGTATCTGAGCTGTTTACAGGGGGAGGTGTGGGAGGGAGACTCCGTGCTCCCTTCCTGGGAGGTGGTGGTGGCGATGTGTTGTGAGCCCACCCTCCTGCCCACCGAGACCGTGGGGATTCCATTTGTACCAGCTCGACACAAAAGGGAGATGGCATCAAGGGCACGGCTTCTAAGTTGTGCCGGGGAGAAACGGAGCTGCCAGTGGGTTTAAAGTGAGAATTGTCCTTCACTGAACATTGCTCCTTACTCGGTCGGTGGGACGTGGATGTTTCAGAATCTCCACACGAGGCGTCCCCGTCCTCTCCGACTCCTACCACCGTCCTCCCCACATGGCAGGGAGAGGGGGTGAGGGAACGGATATCGGGCACTCCACTACCAGGATAGGCCCTTACTGTCCTATTCCAGGCTGTTTCTCCTGGAATGGGAGAAAGGGAGGGAGAGAGGGAGGGTGCGATTGGGTGGCCCTACTGTTAGTTCTGGTGTAGGTGGGGAGGGGGTCAAGGTGAGGTGCCGGAGAGAGTCAGTCCACAGTGTTATTAATGTGTGTGCGGGGTAAAGTGGAGGGAGGGAGAGAGAGAGAGACAGAGATAGAGACGGAAAGGGGGAAGGTGCTGCATGCAGCAGTGACAGTGGTGGAACATGAACCTTGTTTGTGGGTCCGTGCTATAACAGATGGACAGTGAGTGTGAGGGAGCAGAGAGAATATGGTGACCCTTATCCTGACAGAGCGGAGAAGGTTAGTGATTCTTGTCCTCTATTGCTGGGCATCCACCAGGACCTCCGTGCCCCTGTCGACAAATTGTGGTGTAATTGCCCCTTATCTGTCATGCTCGGGGTAAACTGTTCAGGCCAGCTCCTTACTGAGAAAGCTCAACCGTGTGCCCATTGGCCTTTTAAAGATGGCACCAGTGTCAGGGATCACGGAGTATCCAGGGTCACCCAGGCGATGGTGAGTACCTCCGGTCATGATGGGTGGGAGAATCGGGCTGGTATTGAATGAGAGGGACACCATGTGGTGGGGTGGGTAGTTAATGAGGTGAGTTCGATACGATAGCACCAGGAAACTAGCTCAGCCTCATGTGGACGATTCCTCTGTCACACTCAAGGAAAGTCAAACAAAGATAAATTATTGTTAGAATCTGCCCAATGAGTCATAGATTCGGTTGAAACTAATTCCAGTTACAAAGATGCAGAACAAATGCTCATTGATATTTAAACTGATTTCCCCCCCATCTCTCTCTGGCAGACTAATGCACTGGGGTGGTGTATACAGTCCTGTGGTGAGTCCACACCCACAGCAATCCCTTGTCAGGGCACAATGGAGATGTGGAGCTGTAAATGGGTGGGAGCTGCACAACCTGTCACTCACAGCATGGGCTGCAAGTTTCCCCACACTGGGCAGGGATCTAACACAGTGTTACTGAGGAATGCAGAGGGGTGAGTACACAGTCCTACATGCTGGGAGGGTAACTGTTCCTGGTTAACAGATCAATGCACTGGGGTGGTGTACACAGTCCTACATGCTGGGAGGGTAACTGCTCCTGGTTAACAGATCAATGCATTGGGGTGGGATACACAGTCCGACATGCTGGGAGGGTAACTGCTCCTGGGTTACAGATCAATGCACTGGGGAGGTGTACACAGTCCTACATGCTGGGAGGGTAACTGCTCCTGGGTTACAGATCAATGCACTGGGGTGGTGTACACAGTCCTACATGCTGGGAGGGTAACTGCTCCTGGGTTACAGATCAATGCACTGGGTGGGTGTACACAGTCCTACATGCTGGGAGGGTAACTGCTCCTGGGTTACAGATCAATGCACTGGGGTGGTGTACACCGCCCTACATGCTGGGAGGGTAAATGCTCCTGAGTTACGGATCAGTGCATTCGGGTGGTGTACACAGTCCTACATGCTGGGAAGGTAACTGCTCAAGGTTTGCAAATTAATTCCCGGGTGATCACTGCACAGGTCACTGTGCTGGTCAGTCATTCTGCTTGAGGTTTATAGATAATGCAATGATGTGGTCTGTGCAGCTCCCCGTGCTGGATGGATATTTGTTTCAGGTTCACGCATTAGTGCCCTTCTGTGGTCTGCACAACTCCCCGTGACGGATAGATATCTAGTCCGGGTTTATAGATCAATGCACTGCTGTGGTCTGTGCAGTGTTCCACTCTGGACAGATTGATGGCTTGTATTGACCAATGTAATGGATGAATCTGGACAGATTGCTGCGTTGTACTGAGCTGTACACTAGCCTGGTCTGCACAGTGTTCCACGGTGAACAGATATCTCCCTCTGGATTTATGGTGACTGGGCTGGCTCTGTGAGGTGGATTGGGAATGTGGTATATCTAACCCTTTCAGCTGATCTGGCAATGCCTTCAGTTCCCATTCCTGTGATTGGACCCTCCGTCTCTCACCACATTAATGTTGCAGTGTGTCCAGGCACAGTACATCATGGTGGTGGGGTGGGTAGGGGGGAAAGGTGATGGACAGGTCAAGGGGTTCCCCGGAACGTTCTGTCCCCAATATTCTATAACTGACATTACCCGGAACGTTCTGTCCCCGACATTCTATAACTGCCATTCCCCGGAACGTTCTGTCCCCAACATTCTATAACTGCCATTCCCCGGAACGTTCTGTCCCTGACATTCTATAACTGACATTTCCCGGAACGTTCTGTCCCTGACATTCTATAACTGCCATTCCCCGGAACATTCTGTCCCCGACATTCTATAACTGTCATTCCCCGGAACGTTCTGACCCCGACATTCTATAACTGACATTCCCCGGAACGTTCTGTCCCTGACATTCTATAACTGCCATTCCCCAGAACGTGCTCTCCCCAACATTCTATAACTGCCATTCCCCGGAACGTTCTGTCCCTGACATTCTATAACTGACATTCCCCGGAACGTTCTGTCCCTGACGTTGTTTGTGAACGGCCGGACGTCAGTGAATTGAACAAACGATAAGATCCCGAGGGAAGAGATCCCGTTCCAGGGAGGAGACACTGTTCTGAAGGCCCCTCAGGCAGTAAAAGGGGTGAATACGTTTTCCCTGCGTTTACATTTCTTCACGACACAGGATCAACCACAATTTAGATCAAAATACAGAAATTCCCAAACTCCGTTTGTCTTCAGGAAACTGGGAGAGAATCCTTCAGGACAGCAACGTTTCCACCCTCCATATTAGGAACTGGGAAGGAGTGACCTCTGTCTGCTCTCGAGTGATCGAGTGTGTGGGAATGTTCTCGAAAACATCTGTCCTGATGGATGTGTCTCTGTGTGTTTGGGGAGGGAGGGTTTCTTGTGGTTTATGTCACATTTTTGTCAGTAATTCCGACCTTCCCATTTGTTATTCCAGCTCCAATTATTTTAATAAATCCCTGAATACAGGGACACATTTGGAAATCTCACTGGGTCCCTGATCAAACGGGTCCCTTTGCCTCCAGGCTGATGGATAATGGGTTTGTTTTCCTTCTTCACAGTTAACGTAGTGACCATCTACGTCCTGCTTTATAAAGATTGTGGATTGTCTCCATGTGTCAGACGTTACCTGGGGGCCATGGCAGCGGCGGATCTCCTGGTCATTATCCTCGACCTGATACTGAGACACATTCCCATTGTTTATCGGGAACAGTTTTATTTCCTGTACTCCGTCCCCGTGTGTAATATCCACGCCGTCCTGCTTTATGCAGCCACTGACTGCTCTGTCTGGTTCACCGTCACTTTCACCTTTGATCGGTTTGTGGCCATTTGTTGCCAGAAGCTGAAAAGTAAATATTGCAGTGAGAAGACGGCGGCTGTGGTTCTGGGAGCAGTGACTGTGCTGAGCTGTTTAAAGGACATTTCCTGGTATTTTATGTTCACGGCTCGGTATTGGCTGGGGAAACGCCCCTGGTTTTGTGATGTAACAGACGCTGTTCGATCTTCCATTTTCTGGGTCACAATCGAGCTCCTCCACCACATTCTAACCCCGTGTGTCCCATTTCTCCTGATTCTGCTGCTCAATGGTCTCACCGTCAGACACATTTTAGTGACCAGCAGAGCCCGCAGGAGACTCCGCGCTCACAACAATGGGGACTCTCAGTCTGACACAGAAATGAGAAACCGAAAAAAATCCATCATTTTACTGTTTGTGATCTCGGCCAATTTCATCCTGTTATGGTCAATGTTCATGCTGTATTCCATATGGAGACGGATGTGGTATTTTGGGTATCGGCCTGTGATTCTTCATGGCTTTGTGCAGGACTTGGGCTTCATGCTGCAGCTCCTCAGTTGCTGCACAAACACCGCGATTTATGCCGTGACCCAGACTAAGTTCAGGCAGCAGCTGAAGAATGTGCTGAAATATCCCTTCACCAATATACATCCATCCATCAAATTCCCGCATTAATCAATCTATCCGGGATTTTCTCATTTCAGTTCAGTGTTTCAGCGATGGGGCAGCCTGTCGCTATGGTAACGGACTGAGGGTAGCGCTGGTTTGTCCATCCTTATGCCACAGTGGGGTCACAGGGAAACATTTCAATGTTTCTCACAACTCAGGGGCCAGTGAGAAAAGGCACCATCCCACTGACTGCATCCATCACTTGCATTTGTAAACAATAAAAATGTTGATTAAAGCGTGCCGAGCAGCAGAGTGACCGATGTTGTTGTGTGTCTTTGTGATGGAGAAGCTGAGCTGGAGAGAGACAGACTCAGCCCCAAGTCCTGGTCCTCAGGGAAGGGGAGGGGACCACGCCCTGAGCTCAGGAGCTGGGTTTAACTCCCTCTGACACCCCCTACTCCAACCTGGCCGCCCCATTTCCTCTCCCCTACTCTTCCTCCTCAATTCTCTCCCTCTCTCTCTCTTTCTGCACACTGTCTCTCTCTCACACCTCCTCTCCCTTTCACTCTCTCTGGGCCCCTCTCAAACACCCCCCCCAACCCCGGTTTCGCCACCTGCCTCCACTATTCTTTCTGCCGCACTCTCCCCCCCTCACACCCCCAACATGAGTTTATCCACCTGCCTCCATTCTTCTCTCTTCCCCTCACCCTCACTCTCTCTCTGCCGTCTCTCTCTCCCTCCCGCTATTCCGTCTCTACCCCAATTTCCCCACCTCCCACTTCCCACAGCTCTCGATCATCTCACCCCCACCCCCCACACGCAGCCTCACCACAAACACCCAGTCTCTGGGTTAGAGGGAGAGGGAAGGACCAGGGAGACAGAGTGTGTCAGAGAGAGAGGAAGGGCAGGACAGGAGGGAGAGAGATTGAGTCAGAGAGAAACGGAGGGAAGTGGGGAGAGAGAGAGACACCGAGGGAGGGGGATCGAGAGAGGGAGAAGATGGAGAGAGAGCGAAGGAGCAGGGAGAGACAGAGGGAGAGAGAGAGAGAAGGGAGAGATAAGGTGAGGGAGGGAGAGAGAGAAATAGGGGAGGACATAATGAGAGAGGGGTCTGAGAGAGAAGGGGACAGAGAGAGGGGGACAGAGGGGCGGGGACAGAGAAAGGGGGGAGATAGAGAGGGCGACAGAGAGAGGGGCACAGAAATTGGGGGAGATAGAGGGTGTCAGAGAGAGGGGGACAGAGAGAGGGACACCGAGAGTGGGGGAGATAGAGGGGGGTCAGTGAGAGAGGGGGTCAGAGAGCGAGGGGGACAGAGAGAGAGGGAGACAGAGAGAGAGGAGGGCAGAGAGAGGGGGGCAGAGTGTGGGGAAGAGAGGGGGGACAGAGAGAGAGGGGGACAGTGAGAGGGGGGAAAGAGAGAGGCGGGTGGGAGGGTGAAGGGGCAGAGAGAGGGCGACAGAGAGAGGGGCACAGAGAGAGGGGGATATAGAGGGGGAAAGAGAGAGGGGGACAGAGAGAGGGGTACAGAGTGGGGGGAGAGAGGGTGGTCAGAGAGAGGGGGACAGAGAGTGGGGGATGGAGAGAGTGGGGGACAGAGAGAGGGGGACAGAGAGAGAGGGGGCAGAGAGAGAGGGAGCAGGGAGAGGGCGACAGAGAGGGGCAGAGAGCGGGGGAGAGATAGACGGGACAGAGAGAGGGGGACAGAGATAGTGGGGGAGAGAGAGAGGGTCAGAGAGAGGGGGATTGACAGATGGGAGGACAGAGAGAAGGGGGGACAGAGAGATGGTGACAGAGAGACGGTGACAGAGAGAAGGGGACAGAGAGAGGGGTACAGAGTGGGAGAGAGAGAGGGGGTCAGACAGAGGGGGGCAGAGAGTGGGGGGATGGAGAGAGTGGGGGACAGAGAGAGGGGACAGAGAGAGGGGGCAGAGAGAGGGCGACAGAGAGGGGGTCGGACAGCGGGGGGGGGGAGAGAGGGGACAGAGAGAGGGGGACAGAGAGAGGGGGAAGAGACAGAGGGGGCAGAGAGAGGGGGACAGTGAGAGAGGGGGGCAGAGAGAGAGGGGGCAGAGACAGAGGGGGACAGAGAGAGAGGGGGACAGAAAGAGAGGGGTGACAGAGAGAGAGAGAGGGCGACAGAGAGAGGGGTACAGAGAGAGGTGGGTGGGAGAGAGTGGGGGTCAGAGAGAGGGCGACAGAGAGAGGGGGACAGAGAGTGGGGGGGAGAGAGGGGGTCAGAGAGAGAGGGGGACAGTGAGAGAGGGGGGCAGAAAGAGGCGACAGAGAGAGGGGGCAGATAGGAGGACAGAGAGAGAGGGGGGCAGAGAGAGGGCGACAGAGAGAGGGGACCAGAGAGAGAGGGGGCCAAAGAGAGGGGGAGAGAGAGAGGGGGGACAGAGAGAGGGGGAAGAGACAGAGGGGCAGAGAGAGGGGGACAGTGGGAGAGGGGGGCAGAGAGAGAGGGGGGCAGAGACAGAGGGGGACAGAGAGAGAGGGGGACAGAAAGAGAGGGGTGACAGAGAGAGAGAGGGGGACAGTGAGGGGGTACAGACAGAGGTGGGTGGGAGAGAGTGGGGGTCAGAGCGAAGGCGACAGAGAGAGGGGGACAGAGAGTGGGGGAGAGAGAGGGTGTCAGAGAGAGGGGGACAGTGAGAGAGGGGGGCAGAAAGAGGCGACAGAGAGAGGGGGGGCAGACAGGAGGACAGAGAGAGAGGGCGGCAGAGAGAGGGCGACAGAGAGAGGGGACCAGAGAGAGAGGGGGCCAAAGAGAGAGAAGGCCAGAGACAGGGGGGCAGAGAGAGAGGGGCAGAGAGAGAAGGGGAACAGAGAATGGGGGAGAGAGAGAGAGAGGGGGGCACAGAGCGATGGGGGCAGACAGAGGGGGGCAGACAGAGGGGGACAGAGTCAGGGGGGCAGAGAGAGGGTGACAGAGAGTTGGGGAGATAGAGGGGGTCAGAGAGTGGGAACAGAGAGTGGGGAACAGAGAGTGGGGGGATGGAGAGAGTGGGGGACAGAGAAACAGAGGGGGACAGAGAGAGAGGGAGAGATAGAGGGGACAGAGAGAGGGGGACAGAGAGAGGGGGCAGAGAGAGGGGGACAGAGAGAGGGGGACAGAGAGAGGGGGGCAGAGAGAGGGGGGACAGAGAGAGGGGGGACAGAGAGAAGGGGAGACCGAGAGAGAGGCGGGTGGGAGAGAAAGGGGGACAGAGATGGGGGAACAGAGAGAGCGGGACTGAGAGAGAGGGGGGACTGAGAGAGGGGGGAACAGAGAGAGAGGGGGCCAAAGAGGAGGGATAGAGAGATGCGGGTGGGAGAGGGAGGGGGAGAGAAGGGGACAGAGAGTGGGGAGATGGAGAGAGTGGGGGACAGAGAGAGAGAGAGAGGGGACAGAGAGAGCGGGCGACAGAGAGGGGGTCAGAGAGCGGGGAGAGAGAGACGACACAGAGAGAGGGGGACAGAGAGAGGGGGACAGGAGGGGCGACAGAGAGAAGGGAGGACAGAGAGAGAGGGGGGCAGAGAGCGGGGAGAGAGAGAGGACACAGAGAGAGGGGGACAGAGAGAATGGGACAGAGAGAGGGGGACAGAGAGAGAGAGGGGCAGAGAGAGGGGGGGACAGAGAGAGGGGGACAGAGAGAGGGGGAACAGAGAGGGGGGACAGAGAGAGGGGGAGAGAGAGAGGGGACAGTGAGAAGGGGATAGAGAGAGGGGGGCAGAGAGAGAGGGGGACACAGAGAGAGGGGGACAGAGAGAGGGGGGGACAGAGAGGGGGGCAGAGAGATAGGGGGCAGAGAGAGGGAGACAGAGAGGGGGTCAGAGAGCGGGGGAGAGAGAGAGAGGACAGAGAGAGGGGAATAGAGAGAGGGGGCAGAGAGAGAGGGGGCAGAGAGAGAGGGCAGAGAGAGGGGGTGACAGAGAGGTGGTCAGAGAGCGGGAGAGAGAGAGGACTGTGAGAGTGGGATAGAGAGAGGGGGAGAGATATAGGGGGACAGAGAGAGGGGGCAGAGAGAGAGGGGGCAGAGAGAGAGGGGCGACAGCGAGAGAGGGGGACAGTGAGGTGGTACAGGGAGAGGCGGGTGTGAGAGAATGGGCGTCAGAGAAAGGGGGACAGAGAGAGGGGGACAGAGAGCGGGGGAGATAGAGGGGTCAGAGAGAAAGGAGGTCAGAGAGAGAGGGGGACAGAGTGGGAGAGAGATGGGGGCAGAGAGCGGGGGACAGAGAGTGGGCAGAGAGAGGGCAACAGAGAGAGGGGGACAGAGACCGGGAGAGAGAGAGGGGGCAGAGAGAGGGGGACAGCGAGAGAGAGGGGGACAGAGAGAGCGGGGGACAGAGAGAGGGGGGAAAAAGAGAGAGGGGGCAGAGAGAGAGGGGGATAGAGAGAGAGGGGGACAGAGAGGGGGGACAGAGAGAGGGGGACAGAGAGAGGGGGACAGAGAGAGAGGGGGACAGAGAGAGAGAGGGGGGGAAAGAGACTGGGGACAGAGAAGAGAGGGGGACAGAGAGAGTGGGCAGAGAGCTAGGGGGACAGAGAGAGGGGGTACAGAGAGGGGGGACATAGAAAGAAGGGGACAGAGAGCGGGGGGAACAGAGAGAGTGGGGGGCAGACACCGGGGGGGGGGCAGAGAGCGGGGGAGACAGAGAGCTGGGGGACAGAGAGAGGGGGTCAGAGAGTGGGGGGACAGAGAGCGAGGGACAGAGAGCGCGGGACAGAGAGTGGGGGACAGAGAGCGGGGGACAGAGACCGGGGGAGGTAGAGGGCGTCAGTGAGAGAGGGTCAGAGAGAGAGTGGGACAGAGAGAGGGCAACATAGAGCACGGGACAGACAGAGGGGGACAGAGAGTGGGGGGACAGAGAGTGGGGCACAGAGAGTGGTGGAGAGAGTGGGGGAGAGAGAGGGCTACAGAGAGATGGGGACAGAGTGGGGGAGAGAATGGGGGAGAAAGTGGGGGAGAGAGGGGGCAGAGAGAGGGGGGACAGAGAGTGAGGGGGGACAGTGAGAGGAGGGACAGAGAGAGGGGGACAGAGAGAGAGGGGGACAGAGAGGGGACAGAGAGGGGGGGACAGAGAGGTGGGGACAGAGAGAGAGGGACAGAGAGATGGTGAAAGAGAGAGGGGGACAGAGAGAGGGGGGACAGAGAGAGGGTGAAAGAGAGAGGGGGGCAGAGAGAGAGGGGGGCAGAGACAGAGGGGGACAGAGAGAGAGGGGGACAGAAAGAGAGGGGTGACAGAGAGAGAGAGGGGGACAGTGAGGGGGTACAGACAGAGGTGGGTGGGAGAGAGTGGGGGTCAGAGAGAAGGCGACAGAGAGAGGGGGACAGAGAGTGGGGGAGAGAGAGGGTGTCAGAGAGAGGGGGACAGTGAGAGAGGGGGGCAGAAAGAGGCGACAGAGAGAGGGGGGGCAGACAGGAGGACAGAGAGAGAGGGGGGCAGAGAGAGGGCGACAGAGAGAGGGGACCAGAGAGAGAGGGGGCCAAAGAGAGAGAAGGCCAGAGACAGGGGGGCAGAGAGAGAGGGGCAGAGAGAGAAGGGGAACAGAGAATGGGGGAGAGAGAGAGAGAGGGGGGCACAGAGCGATGGGGGCAGACAGAGGGGGGCAGACAGAGGGGGACAGAGTCAGGGGGGCAGAGAGAGGGTGACAGAGAGTTGGGGAGATAGAGGGGGTCAGAGAGTGGGAACAGAGAGAGGGTTTACAGAGAGTGGGGGGATGGAGAGAGTGGGGGACAGAGAAACAGAGGGGGACAGAGAGAGAGGGAGAGATAGAGGGGACAGAGAGAGGGGGACAGAGAGAGGGGGCAGAGAGAGGGGGACAGAGAGAGGGGGACAGAGAGAGGGTGGCAGAGAGAGGGGGGACAGAGAGAGGGGGGACAGAGAGAAGGGGAGACAGAGAGAGAGGCGGGTGGGAGAGAGAGGGGGACAGAGATGGGGGAACAGAGAGAGCGGGACTGAGAGAGAGGGGGACTGAGAGAGAGGGGAACAGAGAGAGAGGGGGCCAAAGAGGAGGGATAGAGAGATGCGGGTGGGAGAGGGAGGGGGACAGAAGGGGACAGAGAGTGGGGAGATGGAGAGAGTGGGGGACAGAGAGAGAGAGAGAGGGGACAGAGAGAGCGGGCGACAGAGAGGGGGTCAGAGAGCGGGGAGAGAGAGAGGACACCGAGAGAGGGGGACAGAGAGAGGGGGACAGGAGGGGCGACAGAGAGAAGGGAGGACAGAGAGAGAGGGGGGCAGAGAGCGCGGGCGACAGAGAGGGGTTCAGAGAGCGGGGAGAGAGAGAGGACACAGAGAGAGGGGGACAGAGAGAGTGGGACAGAGAGAGGGGGACAGAGAGAGAGAGGGGCAGAGAGAGGGAGGTACAGAGAGAGGGGGACGGAGAGAGGGGGAACAGAGAGGGGGGACAGAGAGAGGGGGGAGAGAGAGAGGACAGTGAGAAGGGGATAGAGAGAGGGGGGCAGAGAGAGAGGAGGACACAGAGAGAGGGGGACAGAGAGAGGGGGGGACAGAGGGGGGGCAGAGAGATAGGGGGCAGAGAGAGGGCGACAGAGAGGGGGTCAGAGAGCGGGAGAGAGAGAGAGAGAACAGAGAGAGGGGAACAGAGAGAGGGGGGCAGAGAGAGAGGGGGCAGAGAGAGAGGGCAGAGAGAGGGGGTGACAGAGAGGTGGTCAGAGAGCGGGAGAGATAGGGGACTGTGAGAGTGGGATAGAGAGAGGGGGAGAGATAGAGGGGGTCAGAGAGAGGGGGCAGAGAGAGAGGGGGCAGAGAGAGAGGGCGACAGAGAGGGGGTCAAAGAGCGGGGGAGAGAGAGAGGGGACAGAGAGAGGGGGATAGAGAGAGGGAGACAGAGAGAGGGGGACAGAGAGAGGGTGACAGAGTGAGGGGGGACAGAGTGGGGGGGACAGAGAGAGGGGAACAGAGAGAGAGAGGGGACAGAGAGAGGCGTCGGGGGGGCAGAGAGAGAGGAGGCAGCGAGAGGGCAACAGAGAGGGGGTCAGAGAGCGGGGGAGAGAGAGGGGACAGAGAGAGGGGGACAGAGAGAGTGGGGGACAGAGAGAGAGGGGGACAGAGGGACGGCGACAGAGAGAGGGGTCGGGGGGGCTGACAGAGCGGGGGCAGCGAGAGGGCAACAGAGAGGGGGTCAGAGAGCGGGGGAGAGAGAGAGGGGCGACAGCGAGAGAGGGGGACAGTGAGGTGGTACAGGGAGAGGCGGGTGTGAGAGAATGGGCGTCAGAGAGAGGGGGACAGAGAGAGGGGGACAGACAGCGGGGGAGATAGAGGGGTCAGAGAGAAAGGAGGTCAGAAAGAGAGGGGGACAGAGTGGGAGAGAGAGAGGGGGGCAGAGAGAGGGGGACAGAGAGTGGGCAGAGAGAGGGCAACAGAGAGAGGGGGACAGAGACCGGGAGAGAGAGAGGGGGCAGATAGAGGGGGACAGCGAGAGAGAGGGGGACAGAGAGAGCGGGGGACAGAGAGAGGGGGGAAATAGAGAGAGGGGGCAGAGAGAGAGGGGGATAGAGAGAGGGGGACAGAGAGGGGGGACAGAGAGAGAGGGGGACAGAGAGAGGGGGCCAGAGAGAGGGGGGGACAGAGAGAGAGAGAGGGGGAAAGAGACTGGGGACAGAGAAGAGAGGGGGACAGAGAGAGTGGGCAGAGAGCTAGGGGGACAGAGAGAGGGGGTACAGAGAGGGGGGACATAGAAAGAGGGGGACAGAGAGCGGGGGGAACAGAGAGAGTGGGGGGCAGACACCGGGGGGGGGGTGCAGAGAGCGGGGGAGACAGAGAGCTGGGGGACAGAGAGATGGGGTCAGAGAGTGGGGGGACAGAGAGCGAGGGACAGAGAGCGCGGGACAGAGAGTGGGGGACAGAGAGCGGGGGACAGAGACCGGGGGTGGTAGAGGGCGTCAGTGAGAGAGGGTCAGAGAGAGAGTGGGACAGAGAGAGGGCAACATAGAGCACGGGACAGACAGAGGGGGACAGAGAGTGGGGGGACAGAGAGTGGGGCACAGAGAGTGGTGGAGAGAGTGGGGGAGAGAGAGGGCTACAGAGAGAGGGGGACAGAGTGGGGGAGAGAATGGGGGCGAAAGTGGGGGAGAGAGGGGGCAGAAAGAGGGGGGACAGAGAGAGAGGGGGGACAGTGAGAGGAGGGACAGAGAGAGGGGGACAGAGAGAGAGGGGGACAGAGAGGGGACAGAGAGGGGGACAGAGAGGTGGGGACAGAGAGAGAGGGACAGAGAGATGGTGAAAGAGAGAGGGGGGCAGAGAGAGGGGGGACAGAGAGAGGGTGAAAGAGAGAGGGGGACAGAGAGGGGGGGCAGAGAGAGGGGGACAGAGAGAGAGGGGGACAGAGAAAGGGGGGACAGAGAGGGGAGCAGAGAGAGAGGGGAAAGAGAGAGAGGGGGACAGAGAGAGAGAGGGACAGAGAGGGGGGACAGAGAGGGGGGACAGAGAGAGAGGGGAAAGAGAGAGTGGGCAGTGAGAGAGGGGGACAGAGAGAGGGGGGCAGAGAGAGATGGGGACAGAGAGAGAGGGGGACAGAGAGGGGGACAGAGACAGGGTGGACGTAGAGTGGCAGGGGTGCCAGAGAGTGGGCGACAGAGAGAGGGTCACAGAGAGTGAGGGAGTTAGAGGTGGTCAGAGAGAGGGGGACAGAGAGTGGGGGACAGAGATGGGGGTCAGAGAGAGGGGGACAGAGAGTGGGGAACAGAGAGTGGTGGACAGAGAGTGGGGGTCAGAGAGAGGGGAACAGAGAGTGGGCAGAGAGAGAGGGGACAGAGTGCGGGGACAGAGAGAGAGGGGGCAGAGAGAACGTACAGAGAGAGAGGGGCACAGAGAGTGTGGGTGATAGATGGGGTCAGATAGAGGGGACGGAAAGAGAGAGGGGGACAGAGAGAGCAGGACAGAGAGAGGGGGAGATAGAGGGGGTCAGAGGGAGGGGCGACAGAGAGTGGGGGACAGAGAGGGTGGTACAGTGTGGGAGAGAGAGAGAGGGGCAGAGAGAGGGGGACAGAGAGAGTGGGACAGAAAGAGGGGGACAGAGGGACGCGGGGAAAGAGGGACGGTGACAGAGACGGGGCAGAGAGTGTGGGGCAGAGAGGGGGGACAGAGAGAGATGGGGCAGAGAGAGGGGGGACAGAGAGAGGGGGACAGAGAGACGGTGACAGATATGGCGACAGAGAGAGGGGGACAGAGAGGGGGGACAGAGAGAGATGGGGCAGAGAGAGGGGGGAACAGGGAGAGGGGGACAGCGAGGGGGGACAGAGAGAGGGGGACAGAGAGGGGGGCAGAGAGAGATGGGGACAGAGAGAGGGGTGGACAGGGATAGAGGGACAGAGAGCCGGTGACAGATATGGCAACAGAGAGAAGGGTGCAGAGAGACGGTGACAGAGAGGGGGCAGAGAGAGGCCAGCAAAGAGAGGGGACATTGAGGGTGGGACAGAGAGAGGGGGGACGAGGGGGACAGAGAGAGGGGGGACAGAGAAACTGTGACAGAGAGGGGGCAGAGAGCGGGCGACAGAGAGGGGTGGACGGGGGGGCGAACAGAGAGACGGTGACTGAGAGAGGGGGCAGAGAGACGGGGACAGAGAGGGGGCAGAGAGAGGGCGATAGAGATGGGGGAACAGAGAGCGGAGAACAGAGCGAGGGGGCAGAGAGAGGGGGCAGAGAGAGAGAGGGATAGAGAGAGAGGGGGACAGAGAGAGAGGGGACAGAGAGAGAGAGGACAGCGGGGGGGACCAGAGTGGGGGGGCAGAGAGAGGGGGACAGAGAGGGGGGGACAGAGAGAGGGAGAACAGAGGGAGAGGGACAGAGGGAGGGGGACAGAGGGAGGGGGATAGATGGAGGGTACAGAGTGGGGGAGAGAGAGGGGCAGAGAGAGGGCGATAGAGTTGGGGGACAGAGAGCGGGGAACAGTGCGAGTGGGCAGAGAGAGGGGGGCAGAGAGAGAGGGACAGATAGAGAGAGGGGGACAGAGAGAGAGGGGGACAGAGAGGGGGACAGAGGGGGCGACAGAGGGGGGAACAGAGTGGGTAACAGAGAGAGGGGGACTGAGAGAGGGGGACAGAGAGAGGGGGACAGAGAGAGTGGGGCAGAGAGAGGGGACAGAGAGAAGGGACAGAGGGGGGACACAGAGGGGGAGAACAGAGGGGGAAACAGAGAGGGGGACTGAGAGAGGGGGGACAGAGAGAGAGTGGGACAGAGAGAGAGGGGGACAGAGAGGGGGACAGAGTGGGGCGACAGAGAGGGGAACAGAGTGGGGAACTGAGAGAGGGGGACTGAGAGAGGGGGAGAGAGAGAGAGGGGGACAGAGAGAGAGGGTGACAGGGAGAGAGGGGACAGAGGGAGGGACGCGGGGGACTGAGGGGGGAACAGAGTGAGGGGGCCAGAGAGATGTGGGACAGAGTGAGGGGCAACAGAGAGAGGGGGCAGAAAGAGGGGGCATAGAGAGAGAGGGGGACAGAGGGAGTGGGGACAGAGGGAGGGGACAGAGCGAGAGGGGACAGAGGGAGAGGGGACAGACAGATGGTGACAGAGTGGGGGCAGAGAGAGGGCGATGGGGGTGTCAGAGAGAGGAGGGACAGAGAGAGGGGATACAGAGAGAGGGGGACAGAGAGAGGGGGACAGAGAGAGGGGGACAGAGAGGGGGACAGAGCGGGGGGGCAGAGAGGGGGGTCAGAGAGTGGGGGGCAGAGAGGGGGTACAGAGAAGGGGGTACAGAGGGAGGGGGACAGAGGGAGGGGAGGCAGAGAGACGGTGACAGAGTGGTGGCAGAAACAGGGGGGCCAGAGGGGGGCAGAGAGAGGGTGAAAGAGAGAGGGGGACAGAGGGAGATTGGGCAGAGAGAGGGGGGCAGAGAGAGGGGGGCAGAGGGGGGGGGGGCAGAGGGGGGGCAGAGAGAGAGTGAAAGAGAGAGGGGGGCAGAGAGAGGGGGCAGAGGGAGGGGGACAGAGAGAGGGACAGGGAGAGGGGGACAGAGGGAGGGGGGACAGAGGGAGGGGGGACAGAGAGAGGTGGGACAGAGAGACGGTGACAGAGAGGGGGCAGAGAGAGTGGGACAGAGAGCAGGGGGGACAGAGAAACGGGGACAGAGAGAGGGGGGACAGAGAGAGGGGACAGAGAGACGGTGACAGAGAGGGGGCATAGAGAGGACGACAATGAGAGGGGACAGTGAGGGGGGGACAGAGAGACTAGTACAGAGGGAGGGGACAGAGGGAGGGGGGACAGCGAGAGGTGACAGAGAGGGAGTAGAGAGAGGGCGACAGAGAGAGGGGGGCAGAGAGATGCAGACAGAGGGGGGACCGAGAGACGGGGACAGAGGGACGGTAGACAGAGGGACGGTGACAGAGAGGGGGCAGAGAGAGGGGGTCAGAGAGCGGGGGAGAGAGAAGGTGCAGAGTGCGAAAGAGAGAGGGGGGCAGAGAAATGCAGACAGAGGGGGGACCGAGAGACGGGGACAGAGGGACGGGAGACAGAGGGACGGTGACAGAGAGGGGGCAGAGAGAGGGCGACAGAGAGAGGGGAGACAGATAGCGGGGAGAGAGAGGGGGGAGAGAGGGGGATGAGAGGGGGGTGAGAGAGGGGGTGGTGAGAGAGGGTGTGAGAGTAGGGAGAAATAGGTGGAGAAAAAGGGGGAGAGAGAAGGGGGGAGAGAGAATGGGGGAGAGGTGCTGGAGAGAAAGCGTGTAGAGAGGGGGGAGAGAGGGGGAGAGACAGGGGAGAGAGAGGGGTGGGGGGAGAGGGGAGAGAGAGGGGAAGAGAGAGAGAGGGGAATGAGAGAGGGGTGAGAAAGAGGGGGTGAAGGGGTTGGGGTGAGAGAGAGGGTGTGTTTGAGAGAGAGTCGGTGTGAGAGAGAGGGGTGAGAGAGAGAGGGGTGAGAGAGAGAGAAGGGGTGTGAGAGCGAGAAGAGGTGAGAGAGAGAGAAGGGGTGTGAGAGAGAAGGGGTGTGAGAAATAGGGGTGGAGAGGGAGAGAGACGTGGGGTGAGAGCGAGAGAGTGGGGTGAGAGAGTGAGATAGGATGGAGAGAGTGGGGTTGAGAGAGACAGAGGGGGATGGAGGGGAGAGAGAGGGAGGCAGAGAGAGGTGGAGAGAGAGGGGGATGTGGGTGAGAAGGGGTTCAGAGAGAAGGGTTGATTGAGAGAGAAAAAGTGGGGGGTTAGAGAGAGAGTGGAGTGAGAAGGAGAGGGTGTGAGAGAGAGCGGGTGAGAGAGAGGGGGTGAGCGAGAGGGGTGAGGGGGGAGGGGTTAGAGAGAGAGCAAGTGAGGTAAGAGAGAAAGGGTGTGAGAGAGGGAGGGGGTGAGGCGGTGAGAGGGAGGAGGGGTGAGAGGGGTGACAGAAAGAGGGATAAGCGAGAGGTGATGAGAGAGTGAGGGGGGTTGAGAGCGGGGGTGGTGAGAGGGGGCGGTTAGACACAGAGGGAGTGAGAGAGAAGTGTGAGAGAGAGGGTGTGAGAGACAAAGGGTGATTGAGAGAGAGAAAATGGGGAGGGCGTAAGAGAGAGAGTGGAGTGAGAAGGAGAGGGTGTGAGAGAAAGAGTGGGTGAGAGAGACGGGTTAGAGAGAGAGGGAGAGAGAGAGGAGGAGAGAGAGGGGGAGGGGGAGAGAGATGGGCAAAGAGAGAGGGGAAAAGAGAGAGGGGGAGAGAAAGGGGTGGAGAGAGAGGGGGAGAGAGGGAGGGGAGAGAGAGAGGGGGAGAGAGGAGGCTGAGAGAGAGGTGTTGAGAGGGGGGGGTGAGCGAGAGGAAGTGAGAGAGAGGGGGTGAGAAACAGGGGTGTGAGAGAGAAGGTGTGTGAGAGAGAAGTGATGTGAAAGAGAAGGGATGTGGTGGGGGAAGAGAGAGCGACGTGGGCTAAGAGAGAGAGAGGGGGTGTGAGAGACAGGGGAGAGAAATGGTAGAGAGTGGGAGGCAGGAGAGAGGGTAGAGAGAAGGGGAGAGAGAGGGGAGAGAGAGAGGGGACAGAGAGAGAGGGTGAGAGAGCCAGGGGGTGAGAGAGAGTGGTTGAGAGAGAGGGGGTGAGAGAGGGGATGAGAAAGAGAGAGAGTGAGTGAAAAAGAGAGCGTATAAGTGAGAAAGAGAGAGCTTGAGTGAGAAAGAGAGAGTGGGTGAAAGAGAGACAAGGGGTGATTGAGAGAGAGAAAGTGGGGAGGGGGTAAGAGAGAGAGTGGAGTAAGAAGGAGAGGGTGTGATTGAGAGAGTGGGTGAGAGAGAGTGGTGACCGAGAGGGGTGAGAGGGGGAGGGGTAAGAGAGAGCACGTGGGGAAAGAGAGAAAGGCGGTGAGAGGGAGTAAGAGAGAGGGGTGAGAGAGGGGATGAGAGAGAGAGGGGAGTTGAGAAAGAGAGAGGGCGTGAGAGATTGAGGGTGTGAGAGAGTGAGGGAATGAGAGAGTGAGGGGGTTAGAGAAAGGGGGTGGTGAGAGTGGGGTGAGAGACACAGGGAGTTAGAGAGAGGGGTGAGAGAGAGGGGTTGAGAGAAAGAGAGGGTTTGAGAGGGGTTGAGAGAGAGGGGGTTTGAGTGAGCGAGAGAGAACAGGTGAGAGAGAGAGAGGGTGAGAGAGAGGGGTTGAGTTAGAAAGGGAATTTGAGAGAGCGGGTGAGAGAGAGAGGAGGATGAGGGGATGAGAGAGAGAGGGTGAGAGAGAGGGGTTGAGAGAGAGGGGGTTTGAGAGAGCGAGAGAGAGCGGGTGAGAGAGAGAGAGAGTGGAGGATGAGGGAGGTGAGAGAGGGGTTGAGAGAGAGGGGGTTTGAGTGAGCGAGAGAGAACAGGTGAGAGAGAGAGAGAATGCAGCTTGAGGGGGTGAGAGAGAGAGAGAGTGAGAGAGTGTGGTTGAGAGAGAGAGGGGTTTGAGAGAGCGAGAGAGAGCGGGTAAGAGAGAGGAGGATGAGGGGGTGAGAGAGAGAGAGGGTGAGAGGGGTTGAGAGAGAGGGGGGTTTGAGAGAGCGAGAGAGAGCGGGTGAGAGAGAGTGAGGAGGATGAGGGGGGAGTGTGAGAGAGGGTGAGAGAGACGGGGTTTAGAAAGAGGGGGTTTGAGAAAGCGAGTGAGAGCGGGTGAGAGAGAGAGAGGAGGATGAGGGGGGTGAGAGATAGATGGTGAGAGAGAGGGGTTTAGGAGAGAGAGGGGTTTTGAGAGAGCGAGAGAGCAGGTGAGAGAGAGAGAGAGGAGGATGAGGGGGTTGAGAGAGAGAGGGGGTGAGAGAGGGGTTGAGAGAGAATGGGAGTTTGAGAGGGCGAGAGAGAGCGGGGGGAGAGAGAGAGGAGGATGAGGGGGGTGAGAGAGAGAGAGGGTGAGAGAGAGGGGTTGACAGAGAGGGGATTTGAGAGAGCGAGAGAGAGCGGGTGAGAGAGAGTGTGGAGGATGAGGGGGGAGAGTGAGAGAGGGTGAGAGAGAGGGGGTTTAGAGAGAGAGGGGTTTTGAGAAAGCGAGAGAGCACGGGTAAGAGAGAGAGAGGAGGATGAGGGTGGTGAGAGAGAGAGGGTGAGAGAGAGGGGTTTTAGAGAGAGAGGGAGATTGTGAGAGCGAGAGAGAGAAGGTGAGAGATAGAGAGGGGAGGATGAGGGTGGTGAGAGAGAGAGGGTGAGAGAGAGGGGTTGAGAGAGAAAGGGAGTTTGAGAGAGCGAGAGAGAGCGGGTGAGAGAGAGAGAGCAGGATGAGGGGGTGTGAGAGAGAGGGTGAGAGAGAAAGGGTTTAGAGAGAGACGGTGGTTGAGAGAGCGAGAGAGAACGGGTGAGAGAGGGAGAGGAGGATGACGGGGTTGAGAGAGAGGGTGAGAGAGAGGGTTTGAGAGAGAGAGGGGGTTTGAGAGAGCGAGAGAGAGCGGGTAAGAGAGAGAGAGGAGGATGAGGGGGTGTGAGAGAGAGAGAGGGTGAGAGAGAGGGGTTGAGAGAGAGGGGGGTTTGAGAGAGCGAGAGAGAGCGGATGAGAGAGAGAGAGGAGGATGGGGGGGAGAGTGAGAGAGGGTGAGAGAGAGAGAGGGGTGTTGAGAGAGAGGGGTGTTGAGAAAGCGAGAGAGCGCGGGTGAGAGAGAGAGAGGAGGATGAGGGGGTGAGAGAGAGAGAGGGTGAGAGGGGTTGAGAGAGAGGGGGGTTGGAGAGAACGAGAGGGAGCGGGTGAGAGAGAGTGAGGAGGATGAGGGGGGAGTGTGAGAGAGGGTGAGAGAGAGGGGGTTTAGAGAGAGGGGGTTTGAGAAAGCGAATGAGAGCGGGTGAGAGAGAAAGAGGAGAATGAGGGGGGTGAGAGAGAGATGGTGAGAGAGAGGGGTTTTAGAGAGAGAGGGGTTTTGAGAGAGCGAGAGAGAGCAGGTGAGAGAGAGAGAGGGGGATGAGGGGGGTGAGAGAGAGAGAGGGTGAGAGAGGGGTTGAGAGAGAAAGGGAGTTTGTGAGAGCGAGAGAGAGCGGGGGAGAGAGAGAGAGAGGAGGATGGGGGGTGAGAGAGAGAGAGAGGGTGAGAGAGAGGGGTTGAGAGAGAGGGGATTTGAGAGAGCGAGAGAGAGAGGGTTAGAGAGAGAGGAGGATGAGGGGGTGTGAGAGAGAGGGGGAGAGAGAAAGGGTTTAGAGAGAGAGGGTGTTTGAGGGAGCGAGAGAGAACGGGTGAGAGAGAGAGAGGAGGATGAGGGGAGTGAGAGAGCGGGTGAGAGAGAGGGGTTGAGAGAGAGGGGTTTTGAGAGAGAGAGGGTTTGAGAGAGAGCAAGGGAGAGCGAGAGAGACCGGGTGAGAGAGAGAGGAGGATGAAGGGGGTTAGAGAGAGAGGGTGAAAGAGAGGGGTTGAGAGAGAGAGGGGGATTGAGAGAGCGAGAGAGAGCGGGTGAGAGAGATAGAGGAGGATGAGGGGGTGAGAGTGAGAGGGTGAGAGAGAGGGGTTGAGAGAGAGAGAGAGGGTTTGAGAGAGCGAGAGAGAGAGTGTGTGGAGGATGAGGGGGGTGAGTGAGAGAAGTTGAGAGAGGGGGTTTAGAGAGAGAGGGTGTTTGGGAGAGCGAGAGTGAGCGGGTGAGAGAGAGAGAGAGAAGGATGAGGGGGTGAGAGAGAGGGTGTGAGAGAGGGGTTTTCGAGGGAGAGGGAGTTTGCGAGAGCGAGAGAGCGGGTGAGAGAGAGAGGAGGATGAGGGGTGTGAGAGAGAGAGGGTGAGAGAGAGGGGTTGAGAGAGAGAAGGGTAAGAGAGAGCGAGAGAGCAGGTGAGAGAGAGAGAGGAGGATGAGGGGGGTGAGAGAGAGAGGGTGAGAGAGAGTGGTTTTAGATCGAGAGGGGGTTTGAGAGAGCGAGTGAGAGCGGGTGAGAGAGCGAGGGTGAGAGAGAGGGGTTTAAGAGAGAGGGGGTTTGAGAGAGCGAGAGAGAGCGGGTGAGAGAGAAAGAGGATGATGAGAGGGGTGAGAGAGAGAGGGTGACAGAGAGGGGTTTTAGAGAGAGAGGGGGTTTGAGAGAGCGAGAGAGAGCGGGTTAGAGAGAGAGAGAGGAGGATGAGGGGGGAGAGAGAGAGAGGGTGAGAGAGAGGGGTTTTAGAGAGAGAGGGGGTTTGAGAGAGCGAGAGAGAGCGGGTTAGAGAGAGAGGAGGATGAGGGGGTTGAGAGAGAGAGGGTGAGAGAGAGGGGTTGAGAGAGAGAGGGTGAGAGAGAAAGGGTTTAGAGAGAGAGGGTGTTTGAGAGAGCGAAAGAGAACGGGTGAGAGAGAGAGAGGAGGATGAGGGGGTTGAGAGAGAGAGGGTGAGAGAGAGGGGTTGAGAGAGAGAGGGGGTTTGAGAGAGCGAGAGAGAGCGGGTAAGAGAGAGAGAGGAGGATGAGGGGGTGTGTGAGAGAGAGAGAGGGTGAGAGAGAGGGGTTGAGAGAGAGGGGGGTTTGAGAGAGCGAGAGAGAGCGGATGAGAGAGAGTAAGGAGGATGAGGGGGAGAGTGAGAGAGGGTGAGAGAGAGGGGGTTTAGAGAGAGAGGGGTTTTGAGAAAGCGAGAGAGCGCGGGTGAGAGAGAGAGAGGAGGATGAGGGGGTGAGAGAGAGAGGGTGAGAGAGAGGGGTTTTAGAGAGATAGGGGGTTTGAGAGAGCGAGAGAGAGCAGGTGAGAGAGAGAGGAGGATGAGGGGGTTGAGAGAGAGAGAGGGTGAGAGGGAGGGGTTGAGAGAGAAAGGGAGTTTGAGAGAGCGAGAGAGAGCACGTGAGAGAGAGGGAGGAGGATGAGGGGGGCCAGAGAGAGAGGGTGAGAGAGAGGGGTTTTAGAAAGAGAGGGGGTTTGAGAGAGAGAGAGAGCGGTTAGAGAGAGAGAGGAGGATGAGGGTGGTGAGAGATAGGGTGAGAGAGAAGGGGTATGAGAGAGAAAGAGAGAGCGGGCGAGAGAGAAGGAGGAGGAGGAGGGGTGAGGGAGAGAGGGTGAGAGGGGGTTGAGAGAGAGGGGGTTTGAGAGGGCGAGAGAGTGCAGGTGAGAGAGAGAGGAGGATGAGGGGGGTGAGAGAGAGAGGGTGAGAGAGAGGGGTTGAGAGAGAGAGAAGGGGTTTGAGAGAGCGAGAGAGAGCGGGTGTGAGAGAGAGAGGATGATGAGGGGGTGAGAGAGAGAGGGTGAGAGAGAGGGGTTTTAGAGAGAGAGGGGTTTGAGAGAGCGAGAGAGCGCGGGTGAGAGAGAGAGAGGAGGATGAGGGGAGTAAGAGAGAGAGGGTGAGAGAGAGGGGTTGACAGAGAGGGGTTTTGAGAGAGAGAGGGTTTGAGAGAGAGCAAGGGAGAGCGAGAGAGACCGGGTGAGAGAGAGAGGAGGATGAAGGGGGTTAGAGAGAGAGGGTGAAAGAGAGGGGTTGAGAGAGAGAGGGGGATTGAGAGAGCGACAGAGAGCGGGTGAGAGAGATAGAGGAGGATGAGGGGGTGAGAGTGAGAGGGTGAGAGAGAGGGGTTGAGAGAGAGAGAGGGTTTGAGAGAGCGAGAGAGAGAGAGTGAGGAGGATGAGGGGGGTGAGTGAGAGAGGGTGAGAGAGGGGGTTTAGAGAGAGAGGGTGTTTGAGAGAGCGAGAGTGAGCGGGTGAGAGAGAGAGAGAAGGCTGAGGGGGTGAGAGAGAGGGTGTGAGAGAGGGGTTTTCGAGGGAGAGGGAGTTTGCGAGAGCGAGAGAGCGGGTGAGAGAGAGAGGAGGATGAGGGGTGTGAGAGAGGGTGAGAGAGAGGGGTTGAGAGAGAGAAGGGTGAGAGAGAGCGAGAGAGCAGGTGAGAGAGAGAGAGAGGAGGATGAGGGGGGTGAGAGAGAGGGTGAGAGAGACTGGTTTTAGATAGAGAGGGGGTTTGAGAGAGCGAGTGAGAGCGGGTGAGAGAGCGAGGGTGAGAGAGAGGGGTTTAAGAGAGAGAGGGGGTTTGAGAGAGCGGGTGAGAGTGTGAGATGAGGATTAGGGGGTGAGAGAGATGGGGTGAGAGAGAGGGTTTTAGAGAGAGGGTTTTGAGAGAGCGAAAGAGAGCGGGTGAGAGAGAGAGAGGAGGATGCGGGGGGTGACCGAGAGAGAGGGTGAGAGAGAGGGGTTGAGTTAGAAAGGGAGTTTGAGAGAGCGGGTGAGAGAGAGAGGAGGATGAGGGGGTGAGAGAGAGAGGGTGAGAGAGAGGGGTTGAGAGAGAGGGGGTTTGAGAGAGCGAGAGAGAGCGGGTGAGAGAGAGAGAGAGAGTGGAGGATGAGGGAGGTGAGAGAGGGGTTGAGAGAGAGGGGGTTTGAGTGAGCGAGAGACAACAGGTGAGAGAGAGAGAGCAGCTTGAGGGGGTGAGAGAGAGAGGGTGAGAGAGTGTGGTTGAGAGAGAGAGAGGAGGATGAGGGGAGTGAGAGCGAGAGGGTGAGAGAGAGTGGTTGAGAGAGAGGGGTTTTGAGAGAGAGGGGGTTTGAGAGAGAGCAAGGGAGAGCGAGAGAGACCGGGTGAGAGAGAGAGGAGGATGAAGGGGGTTAGAGAGAGAGGGTGAAAGAGAGGGGTTGAGAGAGAGGGGGATTGAGAGAGCGAGAGAGAGCGGGTGAGAGAGATCGAGGAGGATGAGGGGGTGAGAGTGAGAGGGTGAGAGAGAGGGGTTGAGAGAGAGAGAGGGTTTGAGAGAGCGAGAGAGAGAGAGTGAGGAGGATGAGGGGCGTGAGTGAGAGAGGGTGAGAGAGGGGGTTTAGAGAGAGAGGGTGTTTGAGAGAGCGAGAGTGAGCGGGTGAGAGAGAGAGAGAAGGATGAGGGGGTGAGAGAGAGGGTGTGAGAGAGGGGTTTTCGAGGGAGAGGGAGTTTGCGAGAGCGAGAGAGCGGGTGAGAGAGAGAGGAGGATGAGGGGTGTGAGAGAGAGAGGGTGAGAGAGAGGGGTTGAGAGAGAGAAGGGTGAGAGAGAGCGAGAGAGCAGGTGAGAGAGAGAGAGGAGGATGAGGGGGGTGAGAGAGAGAGGGTGAGAGAGACTGGTTTTAGATAGAGAGGGGGTTTGAGAGAGCGAGTGAGAGCGGGTGAGAGAGCGAGGGTGAGAGAGAGGGGTTTAAGAGAGATGGGGTTTGAGAGAGCGAGTGAGAGCGGGTGAGAGAGAGAGGGTGACAGAGAGGGGGTTTAGAGAGAGAGGGGGTTTGAGAGAGCGGGTGAGAGTGTGAGATGAGGATGAGGGGGTGAGAGAGATGGGGTGAGAGAGAGGGTTTTAGAGAGAGGGTTTTGAGAGAGCGAAAGAGAGCGGGTGAGAGAGAGAGGAGGATGCGGGGGGTGATCGAGAGAGAGGGTGAGAGAGAGGGGTTGAGTTAGAAAGGGAGTTTGAGAGAGCGGGTGAGAGAGAGAGGAGGATGAGGGGATGAGAGAGAGAGGGTGAGAGAGAGGGGTTGAGAGAGAGGGGGTTTGAGAGAGCGAGAGAGAGCGGGTGAGAGAGAGAGAGAGTGGAGGATGAGGGAGGTGAGAGAGGGGTTGAGAGAGAGGGGGTTTGAGTGAGCGAGAGAGAACAGGTGAGAGAGAGAGAGCAGCTTGAGGGGGTGAGAGAGAGAGGGTGAGAGAGTGTGGTTGAGAGAGAGAGGGGTTTGAGAGAGCGCGAGAGAGCGGGTAAGAGAGAGAGAGGAGGATGAGGGGGTGAGAGAGAGAGAGGGTGAGAGGGGTTGCGAGAGAGGGGGGTTTGAGAGAGCGAGAGAGAGCGGGTGAGAGAGAGTGAGGAGGATGAGGGGGGAGTGTGAGAGAGGGTGAGAGAGAGGGGGTTTAGAAAGAGGGGGTTTGAGAAAGCGAGTGAGAGCGGGTGAGAGAGAGAGAGGAGGATGAGGGGGGTGAGAGATAGATGGTGAGAGAGAGGGGTTTAAGAGAGAGAGGGGTTTTGAGAGAGCGAGAGAGAGCAGGTGAGAGAGAGAGAGAGGAGGATGAGGGGGTTGAGAGAGAGAGGGGGTGAGAGAGGGGTTGAGAGAGAATGGGAGTTTGAGAGGGCGAGAGAGAGCGGGGGGAGAGAGAGAGAGGAGGACAAGGGGGGTGAGAGAGAGAGAGGGTGAGAGAGAGGGGTTGAGAGAGAGGGGATTTGAG
This sequence comes from Chiloscyllium plagiosum, assembly GCF_037043375.1. Lineage (NCBI taxonomy): Eukaryota > Metazoa > Chordata > Chondrichthyes > Orectolobiformes > Hemiscylliidae > Chiloscyllium > Chiloscyllium plagiosum. The sequence goes on along the minus strand of NW_028270186.1, from coordinate 53,465,801 downwards.
AGAGCGAGAGAGAGAACGGGTGAGAGAGAGAGGAGGATGAGGGGGGTGAGAGAGAGAGGGTGAGAGAGTGGGATTGAGAGAGAGAGGAGGTTTGAGAGAGCGAGGGAGAGCGGGTGAGAGAGAGAGAGGAGGATGAGGGGGTGAGAGTGAGAGAGGGTGTGAGAGAGGGGTTGAGAGAGAGGGGGTTTTGAGAGAGAGAGAGAGAGCGGGTGAGAGAGAGTGTGGAGGATGAGGGGGGAGAGTGAGAGAGGGTGAGAGAGAGGGGGTTTAGAGAGAGAGGGGTTTTGAGAAAGCGAGAGAGCGCGGGTAAGAGAGAGAGAGGAGGATGAGGGTGGTGAGAGAGAGAGGGTGAGAGAGAGGGGTTTTAGAGAGAGAGGGAGATTGTGGGAGCGAGAGAGAGAAGGTGAGAGATAGAGAGGGGAGGATGAGGGGGTGAGAGAGAGAGGGTGAGAGAGAGGAGTTGAGAGAGAAAGGGAGTTTGAGAGAGCGAGAGAGAGCGGGTGAGAGAGAGAGAGCAGGATGAGGGGGTGTGAGAGAGAGGGTGAGAGAGAAAGGGTTTAGAGAGAGACGGTGGTTGAGAGAGCGAGAGAGAACGGGTGAGAGAGGGAGAGGAGGATGAGGGGGTGTGAGAGAGAGAGAGGGTGAGAGAGAGGGGTTGAGAGAGAGGGGGTTTAAGAGAGCGAGAGAGAGCGGATGAGAGAGAGTGAGGAGGATGGGGGGAGAGTGAGAGAGGGTGAGAGAGAGAGAGGGGTGTTGAGAGAGAGGGGTGTTGAGAAAGCGAGAGACCGCGGGTGAGAGAGAGAGAGGAGGATGAGGGGGTGAGAGAGAGAGAGGGTGAGAGAGAGGGGTTGAGTTAGAAAGGGAGTTTGAGAGAGCGGGTGAGAGAGAGACGAGGATGAGGGGGTGAGCGAGAGAGGGTGAGAGAGAGGGGTTGAGAGAGAGGGGGTTTGAGAGAGTGAGAGAGAGCGGTGAGAGAGAGAAAGAGTGGAGGATGAGGGAGGTGAGAGAGGGGTTGAGAGAGAGGGGGTTTGAGTGAGCGAGAGAGAACAGGTGAGAGAGAGAGAGCAGCTTGAGGGGGTGAGAGAGTGGGTAGGAGGATGAGGGGGGAGTGTGAGAGAGGGAGAGAGAGAGGGGGTTTAGAGAGAGGGGGTTTGAGAAAGCGAATGAGAGCGGGTGAGAGAGAAAGAGGAGGATGAGGGGGGTGAGAGAGAGATGGTGAGAGAGAGGGGTTTTAGAGAGAGAGGGGTTTTGAGAGAGCGAGAGAGAGCAGGTGAGAGAGAGAGAGAGGGGGATGAGGGGGGTGAGAGAGAGAGAGGGTGAGAGAGGGGTTGAGAGAGAAAGGGAGTTTGTGAGAGCGAGAGAGAGCGGGGGAGAGAGAGAGAGAGGAGGATGGGGGGGTGAGAGAGAGAGAGGGTGAGAGAGAGGGGTTCAGAGAGAGGGGATTTGAGAGAGCGAGAGAGAGAGGGTTAGAGAGAGAGGAGGATGAGGGGGTGTGAGAGAGAGGGGGAGAGAGAAAGGGTTTAGAGAGAGAGGGTGTTTGAGGGAGCGAGAGAGAACGGGTGAGAGAGAGAGAGCAGGATGAGGGGGGTGAGAGAGAGAGGGTGAGAGAGAGGGATTGAGAGAGAGAGGCGGTTTGAGAGAGCGACAGAGAGCGGGTGAGAGAGAGAGAGGAGGATGAGGGGGTGAGAGTGAGAGAGGGTGAGAGAGAGGGGTTGAGAGAGAGAGGGGGTTTGAGAGAGCGAGAGAGAGCGGGTGTGAGAGAGAGATGATGATGAGGGGGTGAGAGAGAGAGGGTGAGAGAGAGGGGTTTTAGAGAGAGAGGGGTTTGAGAGAGCGAGAGAGCGCGGGTGAGAGAGAGAGAGGAGGATGAGGGGAGTGAGAGAGAGCGGGTGAGAGAGAGGGGTTGAGAGAGAGGGGTTTTGAGAGAGAGAGGGTTTGAGAGAGAGCAAGGGAGAGCGAGAGAGACCGGGTGAGAGAGAGAGGAGGATGAAGGGGGTTAGAGAGAGAGGGTGAAAGAGAGGGGTTGAGAGAGAGAGGGGGATTGAGAGAGCGAGAGAGAGCGGGTGAGAGAGATAGAGGAGGATGAGGGGGTGAGAGTGAGAGGGTGAGAGAGAGGGGTTGAGAGAGAGAGAGGGTTTGAGATAGCGAGAGAGAGAGAGTGAGGAGGATGACGGGTTTGAGAGAGAGAGGGTGAGAGAGAGGGTTTGAGAGAGAGAGGGGGTTTGAGAGAGCGAGAGAGAGCGGGTAAGAGAGAGAGAGGAGGATGAGGGGGTGAAAGAGAGAGAGAGGGTGAGAGAGAGGGGTTGAGAGAGAGGGGGGTTTGAGAGAGCGAGAGAGAGCGAATGAGAGAGAGTGAGGAGGATGGGGGGAGAGTGAGAGAGGGTGAGAGAGAGAGAGGGGTGTTGAGAGAGAGGGGTGTTGAGAAAGCGAGAGAGCGCGGGTGAGAGAGAGAGAGGAGGATGAGGGGGTGAGGGAGAGAGAGGGTGAGAGAGAGGGGTAGAGTTAGAAAGGGAGTTTGAGAGAGCGGGTGAGAGAGAGACGAGGATGAGGGGGTGAGCGAGAGAGGGTGAGAGAGAGGGGTTGAGAGAGAGGGGGTTTGAGAGAGTGAGAGAGAGCGGGTGAGAGAGAGAAAGAGTGGAGGATGAGGGAGGTGAGAGAAGGGTTGAGAGAGAGGGGGTTTGAGTGAGCGAGAGAGAACAGGTGAGAGAGAGAGGGCAGCTTGAGGGGGTGAGACAGTGGGTAAGAGAGTGTGGTTGAGAGAGAGAGGGGGTTTGAGAGAGCGAGAGAGAGCGGGTAAGAGAGAGAGAGTAGGATGAGGGGGTGAGAGAGAGAGAGGGTGAGAGGGGTTGAGAGAGAGGGGGGTTGGAGAGAACGAGAGGGAGCGGGTGAGAGAGAGTGAGGAGGATGAGGGGGGAGTGTGAGAGAGGGTGAGAGAGAGTGGGTTTAGAGAGGGGGGTTTGAGAAAGCGAATGAGAGCGGGTGAGAGAGAAAGAGGAGGATGAGGGGGTGAGAGAGAGATGGTGAGAGAGAGGGGTTTTAGAGAGAGAGGGGTTTTGAGAGAGCGAGAGAGAGCAGGTGAGAGAGAGAGAGGGGGATGAGGGGGGTGAGAGAGAGAGAGGGTGAGAGAGGGGTTGAGAGAGAAAGGGAGTTTGTGAGAGCGAGAGAGAGCGGGGGAGAGAGAGAGAGAGAGGATGGGGGTGTGAGAGAGAGAGAGGGTGAGAGAGAGGGGTTGAGAGAGAGGGGATTTGAGAGAGCGAGAGAGAGAGGGTTAGAGAGAGAGGAGGATGAGGGGGTGTGAGAGAGAGGGGGAGAGAGAAAGGGTTTAGAGAGAGAGGGTGTTTGAGGGAGCGAGAGAGAACGGGTGAGAGAGAGAGAGGAGGAATGGGGGGGTGAGACAGAGAGGGTGAGAGAGAGGGATTGAGAGAGAGAGGCGGTTTGAGAGAGCGACAGAGAGCGGGTGAGAGAGAGAGGGGAGGATGAGGGGGTGAGAGTGAGAGAGGGTGAGAGAGAGGGGTTGAGAGAGAGAGGGGGTTTGAGAGAGCGAGAGAGAGCGGGTGTGAGAGAGAGAGGATGATGAGGGGGTGAGAGAGAGAGGGTGAGAGAGAGGGGTTTTAGAGAGAGAGGGGTTTGAGAGAGCGAGAGAGCGCGGGTGAGAGAGAGAGAGGAGGATGAGGGGAGTGAGAGAGAGCGGGTGAGAGAGAGGGGTTGAGAGAGAGGGGTTTTGAGAGAGAGAGGGTTTGAGAGAGAGCAAGGGAGAGCGAGAGAGACCGGGTGAGAGAGAGAGGAGGATGAAGGGGGTTAGAGAGAGAGGGTGAAATAGAGGGGTTGAGAGAGAGAGGGGGATTGAGAGAGCGAGAGAGAGCGGGTGAGAGAGATAGAGGAGGATGAGGGGGTGAGAGTGAGAGGGTGAGAGAGAGGGGTTGAGAGAGAGAGAGGGTTTGAGAGAGCGAGAGAGAGAGAGTGTGTGGAGGATGAGGGGGGTGAGTGAGAGAGGGTGAGAGAGGGGGTTTAGAGAGAGAGGGTGTTTGAGAGAGCGAGAGTGAGCGGGTGAGAGAGAGAGAGAAGGATGAGGGGGTGAGAGAGAGGGTGTGAGAGAGGGGTTTTCGAGGGAGAGGGAGTTTGCGAGAGCGAGAGAGCGGGTGAGAGAGAGAGGAGGATGAGGGGTGTGAGAGAGAGAGGGTGAGAGAGAGGGGTTGAGAGAGAGAAGGGTAAGAGAGAGCGAGAGAGCAGGTGAGAGAGAGAGAGGAGGATGAGGGGTGTGAGAGAGAGAGGGTGAGAAAGACTGGTTTTAGATCGAGAGGGGGTTTGAGAGAGCGAGTGAGAGCGGGTGAGAGAGCGAGGGTGAGAGAGAGGGGTTTAAGAGAGAGGGGGTTTGAGAGAGCGAGAGAGAGCGGGTGAGAGAGAAAGAGGATGATGAGAGGGGTGAGAGAGAGAGGGTGACAGAGAGGGTGTTTAGAGAGAGAGGGGGTTTGAGAGAGCGGGTGAGAGTGTGAGATGAGGATGAGGGGGTGAGAGAGAGGGGGTGAGAGAGAGGGTTTTAGAGAGAGGGTTTTGAGAGAGCGAAAGAGAGCGGGTGAGAGAGAGAGAGGAGGATGAGGGGGTGTGCGAGAGAGAGGGTGAGAGAGAGGGGTTGAGTTAGAAAGGGAGTTTGAGAGAGCGAGAGAGAGCGGGTGAGAGAGAAAGAGGATGATGAGAGGGGTGAGAGAGAGAGGGTGACAGAGAGGGGGTTTAGAGAGAGAGGGGGTTTGAGAGGGCGGGTGAGAGTGTGAGATGAGGATGAGGGGGTGAGAGAGAGGGGGTGAGAGAGAGGGTTTTAGAGAGAGGGTTTTGAGAGAGCGAAAGAGAGCGGGTGAGAGAGAGAGAGGAGGATGAGGGGTGTGAGAGAGAGAGAGGGTGAGAGAGAGGGGTTGAGTTAGAAAGGGAGTTTGAGAGAGCGGGTGAGAGAGAGAGGAGGATGAGGGGGTGAGCGAGAGAGGGTGAGAGAGAGGGGTTGAGAGAGAGGGGGTTTGAGAGAGCGAGAGAGAGCGGGTGAGAGAGAGAGAGAGTGGAGGATGAGGGAGGTGAGAGAGGGGTTGAGAGAGCGGGGGTTTGAGTGAGCGAGAGAGAACAGGTGAGAGAGAGAGAGCAGCTTGAGGGGGTGAGAGAGAGAGGGTGAGAGAGTGTGGTTGAGAGAGAGAGGGGGTTTGAGAGAGCGAGAGAGCGCGGGTAAGAGTGAGAGAGGAGGATGAGGGGAGAGTGTGAGAGAGGGTGAGAGAGAGGGGGTTTAGAGAGAGGGGGTTTGAGAAAGCGAGTGAGAGCGGGTGAGGGAGAAAGAGGAGGATGAGGGGGGTGAGAGTGATATGGTGAGAGAGAGGGGTTTTAGAGAGAGAGTGGTTTTGAGAGAGCGAGAGAGAGCAGGTGAGAGAGAGAGAGAGGAGGATGAGGGGGGTGAGAGAGAGAGAGGGTGAGAGAGGGGTTGAGAGAGAAAGGGAGTTTGTGAGAGCGAGAGAGAGCGGGGGGAGAGAGAGAGAGAGGAGGATGGGGGGGGTGAGAGAGAGAGAGAGAGGGTGAGAGAGAGGGGTTGAGAGAGAGGGGATTTGAGAGAGCGAGAGAGAGAGGGTTAGAGAGAGAGGAGGATGAGGGGGTGTGAGAGAGAGGGGGAGAGAGAAAGGGTTTAGAGAGAGAGGGTGTTTGAGGGAGCGAGAGAGAACGGGTGAGAGAGAGAGAGGAGGATGAAGGGGTGAGAGAGAGAGGGTGAGAGAGAGGGATTGAGAGAGAGAGAGGGGGTTTGAGAGAGCGAGAGAGAGCGGGTGAGAGAGAGCGAGGAGGATGAGGGGGTGAGAGTGAGAGAGGGTGAGAGAGAGGGGTTGAGAGAGAGGGGGTTTTGAGAAAGCGAGAGAGCGCGGGTAAGAGAGAGAGAGGAGGATGAGGATGGTGAGAGAGAGAGGGTGAGAGAGAGGGGTTTTAGAGAGAGAGGGAGATTGAGAGAGCGAGAGAGAAAAGGTGAGAGAGAGAGAGGGGAGGTGTGGTGTAAAATTCCAAGCAGTGGAATGTGGTGAAACGGTTAAAAATTATGTCCCAATACATGTGTGAATCTAACCGGAATGGAGGTGTTGCTTAGTCCCGTGTGAATCTTCTTATCTGTATGTAACCAGAATGGAATGTGTTTTTTAGCCTTGCTCTGCTGTTCACATGAATGTTTATATCTGGAAGGGAGTATATCAGCTAGAAAAGTCTCCAGTTCGGTGAGTCTGCTCCGGGGTTACGTTTAACCGCCGAGCGTGGGTTGTTGGCAACCGCTCTACAAGAACTGACGGCTCCCAGTTTTTGTAACATGTAGAGTGAGCATAAACCAGACCCGTTGTGCGACACTGCGGGGAATAAAATGCCCATATTCTAGCAGTCTCGCCTCTTGGTCGTTTGTTCTGTGTCAGACTACTCTCCTACGAACCTGACCTTGAGAATTTTTTAGAACATTTGGCGTAGTCGAGCAGGGTCAATCGCAATTGAGGAGAGATTTTGATACAGAACAATGTTTTGGAAAACGACTAAGAAACCAGAAGAACAAACTGTGGAGGTCCCGACCGTCCCGGGATGGCATGGATGTGGGCATGTACGTGGCAGTTTGTTTGAGAAAGGATCCCAGTCCTGCCGAAGAACCCCTTGCCTGGGGTACAGCGGAGGATGTGGGCATGTCCAAAAGGCTGAAGCGGAGTTAACAGAATTGAATGGGATTGAACTGAACTGAACTGAGTGGAACTGAAGTGAATCAAATTGAACGGAACAAAATGGAACTGAGCTAAATTGAATTGAAATGGACGGAACTGAATTGAACACAATTGAATTGAACTGAACAGACCTGAACTGAGCTGAATTGAATTACACTGAATTGACTGAACTGAAATTAACTGAAACGAATTGAACTGAATTAAGCATAATGTAACACATGTATTGGGCCAAGCAGTGGAATGTGGTGTAAAATTCCAAGCAGTGGAATGTGGTGAAACGGTTAAAAATTATGTCCCAATACATGTGTGAATCTAACCGGAATGGAGGTGTTGCTTAGTCCCGTGTGAATCTTCTTATCTGTATGTAACCAGAATGGAATGTGTTTTTTAGCCTTGCTCTGCTGTTCACATGAATGTTTATATCTGGAAGGGAGTATATCAGCTAGAAAAGTCTCCAGTTCGGTGAGTCTGCTCCGGGGTTACGTTTAACCGCCGAGCGTGGGTTGTTGGCAACCGCTCTACAAGAACTGACGGCTCCCAGTTTTTGTAACATGTAGAGTGAGCATAAACCAGACCCGTTGTGCGACACTGCGGGGAATAAAATGCCCATATTCTAGCAGTCTCGCCTCTTGGTCGTTTGTTCTGTGTCAGACTACTCTCCTACGAACCTGACCTTGAGAATTTTTTAGAACAGGAGGATGAGGGGGTAAAGAGAGAGAGGGTGAGAGAGAGGGATTGAGAGAGAAAGGGAGTTTGAGAGAGCGAGAGAGAGAGCGGGTGAGAGAGAGAGAGCAGGATGAGGGGGTGTGAGAGAGAGGGTGAGAAAGAAAGGGTTTAGAGAGAAAGGGTGGTTGAGAGAGCGAGAGAGAGAGGGTTAGAGAGAGAGGAGGATGACGGGGTTGAGAGAGAGGGTGAGAGAGAGGGGTTGAGAGAGAGAGGGGGTTTGAGAGAGCGAGAGAGAGCGGGTAAGAGAGAGAGAGAGGAGGATGAGGGGGTGTGAGAGAGAGAGAGAGAGGGTGGGAGAGAGGGGTTGAGAGAGAGGGGGGTTTGAGAGAGCGAGAGAGAGCGGACGAGAGAGAGTGAGGAGGATGGGGCGGAGAGTGAGAGAGGGTGAGAGAGAGGGGGTTTAGAGAGAGAGGGGTTTTGAGAAAGCGAGAGAGCGCGGGTGAGAGAGAGAGAGGAGGATGGGGGGGTGAGAGAGAGAGGGTGAGAGAGAGGGGTTTTAGAGAGATAGGGGGGTTGAGAGAGCGAGAGAGAGCAGGTGAGAGAGAGAGAGGAGGATGAGGGGGTTGAGAGAGAGAGAGGGTGAGAGAGGGGTTGAGAGAGAAAGGGAGTTTGAGAGAGCGAGAGAGAGCGGGTGAGAGAGCGAGAGGAGGATGAGGGGGGTGAGAGACAGAGGGTGAGAGAGAGGGGTTGAGAGAAAGAGGGGGTTTGAGAGAGCGAGTAAGAGCGCGTGAGAGAGAGGGAGGAGGATGATGGGGGCGAGAGAGAGGGGTTTTAGAGAGAGAGGGGGTTTGTGAGAGAGAGAGAGCGGTTAGAGAGAGAGAGGAGGATGAGGGTGGTGAGAGATAGGGTGAGAGAGAAGGGGTATGAGAGAGCAAGAGAGAGCGGGTGCGAGAGAGGGATGAGGATGAGGGGGTGTGTGAGAGAGAGAGAGGGTGAGAGAGAGGGGTTGAGAGAGAGGGTGGTTTGAGAGAGCGAGAGAGAGCCGACGAGAGAGAGAGTGAGGAGGATGGGGGGGAGAGTGAGAGAGGGTGAGAGAGAGAGGGTTTAGAGAGAGAGGGGTTTTGAGAAAGCGAGAGAGCGCGGGTGAGAGAGAGAGAGGAGGATGAGGGGGTGAGAGAGAGAGGGTGAGAGAGAGGGGTTTTAGAGAGATAGGGGGGTTGAGAGAGCGAGAGAGAGCAGGTGAGAGAGAGAGGAGGATGAGGGGGTTGAGAGAGAGAGAGGGTGAGAGAGAGGGGTTGAGAGAGAAAGGGAGTTTGAGAGAGCGAGAGAGAGCGGGTGTGAGAGCGAGAGGAGGATGAGGGGGGTGAGAGAGAGAGGGTGAGAGAGAGGGGTTGAGAGAAAGAGGGGGTTTGAGAGAGCGAGTAAGAGCGCGTGAGAGAGAGGGAGGAGGATGAGGGGGGCGAGAGAGAGAGAGGGTGAGAGAGAGGGGTTTTAGAGAGAGAGTGGGTTTGAGAGAGAGAGAGAGAGAGAGTGGTTAGAGAGAGAGGAGTATGAGGGTGGTGAGAGATAGGGGGGGGAGAAGGGGTATGAGAGAGCAAGAGAGAGCGGGTGAGAGAGAGGGAGGAGGATGAGGCGGTGAGGGAGAGAGGGTGAGAGAGAGGGGTTGAGAGAGAGAGGCGGTTTGAGAGGGAGAGAGAGAGCGGGTGTGAGAGAGGGGAGGATGAGGGGGGTGAGAGAGAGAGGGTGAGAGAGAGGGATTGAGAGAGAGAGAGGGGGTTTGAGAGAGCGAGACAGAGCGGGTGTGAGAGAGAGAGGAGGATGGGGGGGTGAGTGAGAGAGGGTGAGAGAGAGGGGTTTGAGAGAGAGAGGGTTTTGAGAGAGCGAGAGAGCGCGGGTGAGAGAGAGAGAGGAGGATGAGGGGAGTGAGAGCGAGAGGGTGAGAGAGAGTGGTTGAGAGAGAGGGGTTTTGAGAGAGAGAGGGTTTGAGAGAGAGCGAGGGAGAGCGAGAGAGAGCGGGTGAGAGAGAGAGAGGAGGATGAAGGGGGTTAGAGAGAGAGAGGGTGAAAGAGAGGGTTGAGAGAGAGGGTGGATTGAGAGAGCGAGAGAGAGCGGGTGAGAGAGAGAGAGGAGGATGAGGGGGTGAGAGTGAGAGGGTGAGAGAGAGGGGTTGAGAGAGAGAGAGGGTTTGAGAGAGCGAGAGAGAGAGAGTGAGGAGGATGAGGGGGTGAGTGAGAGAGGGTGAGAGAGGGGGTTAAGAGAGAGAGGGTGTTTGAGAGAGCGAGAGTGAGCGGGTGAGAGAGAGAGAGAAGGATGAACGGGTGAGAGAGAGGGTGTGAGAGAGGGGTTTTCGAGGGAGAGGGAGTTTGCGAGAGCGAGAGAGCGGGTGAGAGAGAGAGGAGGATGAGGGGTGTGAGAGAGAGGGTGAGAGAGAGAGGGGTTGAGAGAGAGAAAGGTGAGGGAGAGCGAGAGAGAGCAGGTGAGAGAGAGAGAGGAGGATGGGGGGGTGAGAGAGAGAGGGTGAGAGAGAGTGGTTTTAGATAGAGAGGGGGTTTGAGAGAGCGAGTGAGAGCGGGTAAGAGAGAGAGAGGAGGATGAGGGTGGTGAGAGAGAGAGGGTGAGAGAGAGGGGTTTTAGAGAGAGAGGGAGATTGAGAGAGCGAGAGAGAGCAGGTGAGAGAGAGAGGAGGATGAGGGGGGTGAGAGAGAGAGAGGGTGAGAGAGGGGTTGAGAGAGAAAGGCAGTTTGAAAGGGCGAGAGAGAGCGGGGGCGAGAGAGAGAGAGAGAGAGGAGGATGAGGGGGGTGAGAGAGAGAGGGTGAGAGAGAGGGGTTGAGAGAGAGGGGGGATTTGAGAGAGCGAGAGACAGAGAGGGTTAGAGAGAGAGGAGGATGAGGGTGTGTGAGAGAGAGGGGGAGAGAGAAAGGGTTTAGAGAGAGAGGGTGTTTGAGGGAGCGAGAGAGAACGGGTGAGAGAGTGAGAGGAGGATGAGGGGGGTGAGAGAGAGAGGGTGAGAGAGAGGGGTTGAGAGAGAGAGGGGGTTTGACAGAGCGAGAGAGAGCGGGTGAGAGAGAGTGAGGAGGATGAGGGGGGAGAGTAAGAGAGGGTGAGAGAGAGGGGGTTTAGAGAGAGGGGTTTTGAGAAAGCGAGAGAGCGCGGGTGTGAGAGAGAGAGGAGGATGAGGGTGGTGAGAGAGAGAGGGTGAGAGAGAGGGGTTTTAGAGAGAGAGGGAGATTGAGAGAGCGGGAGAGAGCAGGTGAGAGAGAGAGGGGAGGATGAGGGGGTGAGAGAAAGAGGGTGAGAGAGAGGGGTTGAGAGAGAAAGGGAGTTTGAGAGAGCGAGAGTGAGCGGATGAGAGAGAGAGAGCAGGATGAGGCGGTTGAGAGAGAGAGGGTGAGAGAGAGGGGTTGAGAGAGAGAGGGAGTTTGAGAGAGCGAGTAAGAGCGTGTGAGAGAGAGGGAGGAGGATGAGGGGTGTGAGAGAGAGGGTGAGAGAGAGGGGTTGAGAGAGAGAAGGGTGAGAGAGAGCGAGAGAGAGCAGGTGAGAGAGAGAGAGTAGGATGAGGGGGGTGAGAGAGAGAGGGTGAGAGAGAGTGGTTTTAGATAGAGAGGGGGTTTGAGAGAGCGAGTGAGAGCGGGTGAGAGAGCGAGGGTGAGAGAGAGGGGTTTAAGAGAGAGGGGGTTTGAGAGAGGGAGAGAGAGCGGGTGAGAGAGAAAGAGGATGATGAGGGGGGTGAGAGAGAGAGGGTGACAGAGAGTGTGGTTTAGAGAGAGAGGGGGTTTGAGAGAGCGGGTGAGAGTGTGAGATGAGGATGAGGGGGTGAGAGAGAGAGGGTGAGAGAGAGGGCTTTAGAGAGAGAGGGTTTTGAGAGAGCGAAAGAGAGCGGGTGAGAGAGAGAGAGGAGGATGAGGGGGGTGAGCGAGAGAGAGGGTGAGAGAGAGGGGTTGAGAGAGAAAGGGAGTTTGAGAGAGCGGGTGAGAGAGAGAGGAGGATGAGGGGGTGAGAGAGAGAGGGTGAGAGAGAGGGGTTGAGAGAGAGGGGGTTTGAGAGAGCGAGAGAGAGCGGGTGTGGGAGCGAGAGATGAGGATGATGGAGGTGAGAGCGGGGATGAGAGAGAGGGGGTTTGAGTGAGCGAGAGAGAACAGGTGAGAGTGAGAGAGCAGCTTGAGGTGGTGAGAGAGAGAGGGTGAGAGAGAGGGGTTGAGAGAGAGGGGGTTTGAGAGAGCGAGAGAGAGCGGGTAAGAGAGAGAGAGGAGGATGAGGGGGTGAGAGAGAGAGGGTGAGAGGGGTTGAGAGAGAGGGGGGTTTGAGAGAGCGAGAGGGAGCTGGTGAGAGAGAGTGAGGAGGATGAGGGGGAAGTGTGAGAGAGGGTGAGAGAGGTTGGGTTTAGAGAGAGGGGGTTTGACAGAGCGAGAGAGAGCGGGTGAGAGAGAGTGAGGAGGATGAGGGGGGATAGTAAGAGAGGGTGAGAGAGAGGGGGTTTAGAGAGAGGGGCTTTGAGAAAGCGAGAGAGCGCGGGTAAGAGAGAGAGAGGAGGATGAGGGTGGTGAGAGAGAGAGGGTGAGAGAGAGGGGTTTTAGAGAGAGAGGGAGATTGAGAGAGCGAGAGAGAGCAGGTGAGAGAGAGAGGGGAGGATGAGGGGGTGAGAGAAAGAGGGTGAGAGAGAGGGGTTGAGAGAGAAAGGGAATTTGAGAGACCGAGAGTGAGCGGATGAGAGAGAGAGAGCAGGATGAGGCGGTTGAGAGAGAGGGTGAGAGAGAGGGGTTGAGAGAGAGAGGGAGTTTGAGAGAGCGAGTAAGAGCGTGTGAGAGAGAGGGAGGAGGATGAGGGGGGCGAGAGAGAGAGGGTGAGAGAGAGGGGATTTAGAGAGAGAGTGGGTTTGTGAGAGCAAGAGGGAGCGGGTGAGAGAGAGGGAGAGAGGGTGAGAGAGACGGGTTGAGAGAGAGAGGGGGTTTGAGATAGCAAGAGAGTGCGGATGTGTGAGAGAGAGGAGGATGAGAGCGGTGAGAGAGACAGGGTGAGAGAGAGGCGTTGAGAGAGAGGGGGTTTGAGAGAGCGAGAGAGAGCGGGTGAGAGAGAGAGAGGAGGATGAGGGGGGTGAGAAAGAGAGGGTGAGAGAGAGGGGCTGAGAGAGAGGGCGTTTGAGAGAGCGAGAGAGCGGGTGAGAGAGAGAGGGGAGTATGAGGGGCGTGATAGTGAGAGGGTGAGAGAGAGGGGTTGAGAGAGAGAGGGGTTTGAGAGAGCGACAGAGTGCGGGTGAGAGAGAGATAGATAGAGGAGGATAAGGGGGTGAGAGAGAGCGGGTGAGAGAGACGGTTTTTTGAGGACGAGGGTTTGAGAGAGCGAGAGGATGAGAGAGACAGAGAATGATGAGGGGCGTGAGAGAGAGAGGGTGTGAGAGAGGGGTTGAGAGAGAGGGGGGGTTTCAGAGAGCGAGAGAGCGCGCGTGAGAGCGAGAGAGGAGGATGAGGGGGTGTGAGAGAGGGTGAGAGAGAGAGGAGGATAAGGGGAGTGAGAGAGAGCGGGTGAGAGAGAGAGGTTTTGGAGAGCGAGGGTTTGAGAGAGCGAGAGAGAGTGGGTGAGAGAGAGAGGGGAGGATGAAGGGGGTGAGAGAGAGTGTGAGAGAAGGTGTTTGAGAGAGCAAGAGTCAGCGGGTGAGAGAGAGAGAGGAGAATGAGGGGCGTGAGAGAGAGAGGATGTGAGAGAGGGGTTGAGAGAGAGAGGGCGTTTGAGAGAGCGAGAGAGAGAGCGGGTGAGAGAGAGAGAGAGGAGGATGAGGGTGGTGAGAGAGAGAGGGTGAGAGAGAGGGGTTTTAGAGAGAGAGGGTTTTGAGAGAGCGACGGAGAGCGGGTGAGAGAGAGAGAGGAGGATGAGGGGGGAGAGAGAGTGAGAGAGGGATTTTAGAGAAGGAGGGGTTTGAGAGAGTGGGAGAGTGCGGGTGAGAGAGAGTGGGGAGGATGAAGGGGGTGAGAGAGAGTGTGAGAGAAGGTGTTTGAGAGAGCAAGAGTCAGCGGGTGAGAGAGAGAGAGGAGGATGAGGGGGTGAGAGAGAGAGTGTGAGAGAGAGGGGTTTTAGAGAGAGAGGATTTGAGAGAGCGAGAGAGAGTGGGTGAGAGAGAGAGGAGGATGAGGGGGTGAGAGAGAGGATGAGAGAGGGGTGTTGAGATCGAGAGGGGGTTTGAGAGAGCGAGAGAGAGCGGGTGAGAGAGAGAGAGAGGAGGATGAGGATGGTGAGAGAGAGGGTGAGAGAGGGGTTTAGAGAAAGAGGGGGTTTGAGAGAGCGAGAGAGCGCGGGTGACAGAGAGAGAGGAGGATGAGAGTGGTGAGAGAGAGAGGGTGAGAGAGAGGGGTTTTAGAGAGAGAGGGGTTTGAGAGAGCGAGAGAGAGCAGGTGAGAGAGTGAGGGGGTGAGAGAGAGAGGGTGAGAGAGGGGGGTTGAGATAGAGAGGGGGTTTGAGAGAGCGAGAGAGAGCGGGTGACAGAGAGAGAGGAGGAGTGGTTTGAGAGAGAGAGGGTGAGAGAGAGGGGTTTTGGAGAGAGAGGGGTTTGAGAGAGCGAGAGAGAGCGGGTGAGAGAGAGAGAGGAGGATGAGGGGGTGAGAGATAGAGGGTGAGAGAGAGGGGTTGAGAGAGAGAGGGGGTTTGAGAGAGCGAGAGAGAGCAGGTGAGAGAGAGAGAGAGGAGGATGAGTGGGGTGAGAGAGGAAGGGTGAGAGCGAGGGGTTATAGAGCGAGACGGGGTTAGAGAGCGCGGGTTAGAGAGAGAGGAGGATGAGGGGTGAGAGAGAGAGGGTGAGAGAGAGGGGTTATAGAGAGAGACGGGCTTTGAGAGAGCGAGAGAGAGCGGGTGAGAGAGAGAGGAGGATGAGGGGGTGAGAGAGAGAGGGTCAGAGAGGGGTTGAGAGAGAGGGGGGTTTGAGAGAGCGAGAGAGAGCGGGTGAGAGAGAGTGAGGAGGATGAGGGGGTAAGAGTGAGGGGGTGAGAGAGAGGGTGTTTTGAGAGAGAGGGGGTTTGAGAAAGCGAGAGAGTGCGTTAGAGAGAGAGAGGAGGATGAGGGTGTGAGAGAGAGAGGGTGAGAGAGAGGGGTTTTAGAGAGAGAGGGGTTTGAGAGCGCGGGTGAGAGAGAGAGAGGAGGATGAGGGGGGTGAGAGAGAGGGTGAGAGAGAGGGGTTGAGAGAGAGAGGGGGTTTGAGAGAGCGAGAGAGAGCGGGTGAGAGAGGGAGGAGGATGAGGGGGGTGCGAGAGAGGGTTATAGAGAGAGAGGAGGATGAGGGGGTGAGAGAGAGACGGTGAGAGAGAGGGTTATAGAGAGACGGGGTTTGAGAGAGCGAGAGAGAGCGGGTGAGAGAGAGAGAGAGAGAAGGATGAGGTGGGTGAGACAGAGGGTGAGAGAGAGGGATTGAGAGAGAGAAGGTGTTTGAGAGAGCAAGAGAGAGCGGGTGAGAGAGAGAGAGAGAAGGATGAGGGGGGTGAGACAGAGGGTGAGAGAGAGGGGTTGAGAGAGAGAGGGGGTTTGAGAGAGCGAGAGAGAGCGGGTAAGAGAGAGAGAGAGAGAGGAGGATGAGAGTATGAGAAAGTGAAAGTGAGAGAGAAGTGTTTTGGAGAGAGAGGGGGTTTGAAAGCGTTAGAGAGCGCGGGTGAGCGAGAGGAGGATGAGGGGGAGTGAGAGAGAGGGTTAGAGTGAGAGAGGAGGATGAGGGGGTGAGAGAGAGAGGGTGAGAGAGAGGGGTTATAGAGAGAGACGGAGTTTGAGAGAGCGAGAGAGAGCGGGTGAGAGAGAGAGAGAAGGATGAGGGGGGTGAGACAGAGGGTGAGAGAGGGGGGTTTCGAGAGAGAGGGGGTTTGAGAGAGCGAGAGAGAACGGGTGAGAGAGAGAGAGAGAGGAGGAGGGGAGTGAGAGAGAGAGGGTGAGAGAGAGGGGTTTTAGAGAGAGAGGGGGTTTGAGTGAACGAGAGAGAGCGGGTGAGAGAGAGAGAGGAGGATGAGGGTGGTGAGAGAGAGAGGGTAAGAGAGAGGGGTTTTAGAGAGAGAGGGTTTTGAGAGAGCGAGGGAGAGCGGGTGAGAGAGAGAGAGGAGGATGAGGAGGGTGAGAGAGAGTGAGAGAGGGATTTTAGAGAAGGAGGGGTTTGAGAGAGCGAGAGAGCGGGTGAGAGAGAGAGAGGAGGATGAAGGGGGTGAGAGAGAGTGTGAGAGAAGGTGTTTGAGAGAGCAAGAGTCAGCGGGTGAGAGAGAGAGAGGAGGATGAGGGGGGTGAGAGAGAGAGGGTGAGAGAGAGGGTTTTAGAGAGAGAGGTTTTGAGAGAGCGAGTGAGAGCGGGTGAGAGAGCGAGGGTGAGAGAGAGGGGTTTAAGAGAGAGGGGGTTTGAGAGAGCGAAAGAGAGCGGGTGAGAGAGAAAGAGGATGATGAGGGGGGTGAGAGAGAGAGGGTGACAGAGAGGTGGTTTAGAGAGAGAGTGGGTTTGTGAGAGCGGGTGAGAGTGTGAGAGGAGGATGAGGTGGTGAGAGAGAGAGGGTGAGAGAAAGGGGTTGAGAGAAAAAGGGAGTTTGAGAGAGCGGGTGAGAGAGAGAGGAGGATGAGGGGGGTGAGAGAGAGAGGGGTTGAGAGAGAGGGGTTTTGAGAGAGCGAGAGAGAGCGGGTGTGAGAGAGAGAGAGGAGGATGAGGGAGGTGAGAGAGTGGTTGAGCGAGAGGGGGTTTGAGTGCGCGAGAGAGTACAGGTGAGAGAGAGAGAGCAGCTTGACGGGGTGAGAGAGAGAGGGTGAGAGAGAGGGGTTGAGAGAGAGGGGGGTTTGAGAGAGCGGGTGAGAGAGAGAGGAGGATGAGGGGGGTGAGCGAGAGAGAGGGTGAGAGAGAGGGGTTGAGAGAGAAAGGGAGTTTGAGACAGCGGGTGAGAGAGAGAGGAGGATGAGGGGGGTGAGCGAGAGAGGGTGAGAGAGAGGGTTTTAGAGAGAGAGGATTTGAGAGAGCGAGAGAGAGCGGGTGAGAGAGAGAGGAGGATGAGGGGGTGAAAGAGAGAGGGTGAGAGAGGGTTGTTGAGATAGAGAGGGGGTTTGAGAGAGCGAGAGAGTGCGGGTGAGAGAGAGAGAGGAGGAAGGGTTTTAGATAGAGAGGGTGAGAGGGGGTTTTAGAGATAGTGGGGTTTGAGAGAGCGAGAGAGAGCGGGTGAGAGAGAGAGGAGGATGAGGGGGTGAGAGAGAGTGGTTTTAGATAGAGAGGGGTTTTGAGAGAGCGAGTGAGAGCGGGTGAGAGAGCGAGGGTGAGAGAGAGGGGTTTAAGAGAGAGGGGGTTTGAGAGAGCGAGAGAGAGCGGGTGAGAGAGAAAGAGGATGATGAGGGGGGTGAGAGAGAGAGGGTGACAGAGAGGTGGTTTAGAGAGAGAGTGGGTTTGCGAGAGCGGGTGAGAGTGTGAGAGGAGGATGAGGGGGTGAGAGAGAGAGGGTGAGAGAGAGGGGTTGAGAGAGAAAGGGAGTTTGAGAGAGCGGGTGAGAGAGAGAGGAGGATGAGGGGGGTGAGAGAGAGAGGGTGAGAGAGAGGGGTTGAGAGAGAGGGGGTTTGAGAGAGCGAGAGAGAGCGGGTGAGAGAGAGAGAGAGGAGGATGAGGGAGGTGAGAGAGTGGTTGAGCGAGAGGGGGGTTTGAGTGCGCGAGAGAGTACAGGTGAGAGAGAGAGAGCAGCTTGAGGGGGTGAGAGAGAGGGTGAGAGAGAGGGGTTGAGAGAGAGGGGGGTTTTAGAGAGCGAGAGAGAGCGGGTAGAAGAGAGAGAGGAGGATGAGGATTTGAGAGAGAGAGAGGGTGAGAGGGGTTGAGAGAGAGGGGGGTTTGAGAGAGCGAGAGACAGCGGGTGAGAGAGAGTGAGGAGGATGAGGGGGGAGTGTGAGAGAGGATGTGAGAGAGGGGGTTTAGAGAGAGGGGGTTTGAGAAAGCGAGTGAGAGCGGGTGAGAGAGAGAGGAGGATGAGTGGGGTGAGAGAGAGATGGTGAGAGAGAGGGGTTTTAGACAGGGAGGGGTTTTGAGAGAGCGAGAGAGAGCAGGTGCGAGAGAGGAGGATGAGGGTGGTGAGAGAGTGAGAGGGTGAGAGAGGGGTTGAGAGAGAAAGGGAGTTTGAGAGGGCGAGAGAGAGAGAGGGTTAGAGAGAGAGGAGGATGAGGGGGTGTGAGAGAGGGGGGAGAGAGAAAGGGTTTAGAGAGAGAGGGTGTTTGAGGGAGCGAGAGTAAACGGGTGAGAGAGAGAGAGGAGGATGAGGGGGGTGAGAGAGAGAGTGTGAGAGAGAGGGGTTGAGAGAGAGAGAGGGGGTTTGAGAGAGCGAGAGAGAGCGGGTGAGAGAGAGAGAGGAGGATGAGGGGGTGAAAGTGAGAGAGGGTGAGAGAGAGGGGTTGAGAGAGAGGGGTTTTTGAGAGAGCGAGAGAGAGCGGTGAGAGAGAGTGAGGAGGATGTGGGGGGAGAGTGAGAGAGGGTGAGAGAGAGGGGGTTTAGAGAGAGAGGGGTTTTGAGAAAGCGAGAGAGCGCGGGTAAGAGAGAGAGAGGAGGATGAGGGTAGTGAGAGAGAGAGGGTGAGAGAGAGGGATTTTAGAGAGAGAGGGAGATTGAGAGAGCGAGAGAGAGCAGGTGAGAGAGAGAGGGGAGGATGAGGGGGTGAGAGAGAGAGAGGGTGAGAGAGAGGGGTTGAGAGAGAAAGGGAGTTTGAGAGTGAGAGAGAGCGGGTGAGAGAGAGAGGAGGATGAGGGCGTTGAGAGAGAGAGGGTGAGAGAGATGGGTTGAGAGAGAGGGGGGGTTTGAGAGAGCGAGTAAGAGCGTGTGAGAGAGAGGGAGGAGGTTGAGGGGGGCGAGAGAGAGAAAGGGTGAGAGAGAGGGGATTTAGAGAGAGAGGGGGTTTGAGAGAGCGAGACAGAGCGGGTGAGAGAGAGAGAGGAGGATGAGGGTGGTGAGAGATAGGATGAGAGAGAAGGGGTATGAGAGAGAAAGAGAGAGCGGGTGAGAGAGAGAGAGGAGGATGAGGGGGTAAGAGTGAGGGAGGGTGAGAGAGAGTGTTTTGAGAGAGAGGGGGTTTGAGAAAGCGAGAGAGCGGGTGAGAGAGAGAGAGGAGGATGAGGGGGTGAGAGAGAGAGGGTGAGAGAAAGGGGTTTTAGAGAGAGAGGGGTTTGAGAGAGCTGGTGAGAGAGAGAGAGGAGGATGAGGGGGGTGAGAGAGAGGGTGAGAGAGAGGGGTTGAGAGAGAGGGGGTTTGAGAGAGCGGGAGAGTGCGGGTGAGAGAGAGAGGGTGGAGGATGAGGGGTTGGAAAAAGAGAGAGGGTGAGAGAGAGGATTTGAGGGAGAGAGGGGGTTTGAGATCGCAAGAGAGTGCGGATGAGAGAGAGAGAGGAGGATGAGAGCAGTGAGAGAGAGAGGGTGAGAGAGAGGCGTTGAGGGGGGGGGGTTTGAGAGAGCGAGAGCGAGCGGTTGAGAGAGAGAGAGGAGGATGAGGGGGGTGAGAAAGAGAGGGTGAGAGAGAGGGGCTGAGAGAGAGGGCGTTTGAGAGAGCGAGAGAGAGCGGGTGATAGAGAGAGGGGAGGATGAGAGGGTTGATAGTGAGAGGGTGAGAGAGAGGGGTTGAGAGAGAGAGGGGTTTGAGAGAGCGACAGAGTGCGGGTGAGAGAGAGAGATAGAGGAGGATAAGGGGGTGAGAGAGAGCGGGTGAGAGAGACGGTTTTTTGAGGACGAGGGTTTGAGAGAGCGAGAGAGAGGGTGAGAGAGACAGAGAAGGATGAGGGGCGTGAGAGAGAGAGGATGTGAGAGAGGGGTTGAGAGAGAGAGAGAGGAGGATGAGGGGCGTGAGAGAGAGAGGATGTGAGAGAGGGGTTTTTTGAGGACGAGGGTTTGAGAGAGCGAGAGAGAGGGTGAGAGAGACAGAGAAGGATGAGGGGCGTGAGAGAGAGAGGGTGTGAGAGAGGGGTTGAGAGAGGGGGGGGTTTCAGAGAGCGAGAGAGCGCGCGTGAGAGAGAGAGGGGAGGATGAGGGGGGTGTGAGAGAGAGGGTGAGAGAGAGGGGTTTTGGAGAGCGAGGGTTTGAGAGAGCGAGAGAGAGTGGGTGAGAGAGAGAGAGGAGGATGAGGGGCGTGAGAGAGAGAGGATGTGAGAGAGGGGTTGAGAGAGAGAGAGGAGGGTGAGGGGCGTGAGAGAGAGAGGATGTGAGAGAGGGGTGGAGAGAGAGACGGCGTTTGAGAGAGCGAGAGAGACCGGGTGAGAGAGAGAGAGAGGGGAGGATGAGGGGGGTGAGAGAGAGAGGGTGAGAGAGAGGGGTTTTAGAGAGAGAGGGGGTTTGAGAGAGCGAGAGAGAGCGGGTGAGAGAGAGAGAGGAGGATGAGGGTGGTGAGAGAGAGAGGGTGAGAGAGAGTGGTTTTAGAGAGAGAGGGTTTTGAGAGAGCGAGGGAGAGCGGGTGAGAGAGAGAGAGGAGGATGAGGGGGGTGAGAGAGAGCGAGTGAGAGAGTGGTTTTAGAGAAGGAGGGGTTTGAGAGAGCGAGAGAGAGCGGGTGAGAGAGAGAGAGAGGAGGATGAAGGGGGTGAGAGAGAGTGTGAGAGAAGGTGTTTGAGAGAGCAAGAGTCAGCTGGTGACAGAGAGTGAGGAGGATGAGGGGGGTGAGAGAGAGAGGGCGAGAGAGAGGGGTTTTAGAGAGAGAGGTTTTGCGAGAGAGAGCGGGTGAGAGAGAGAGAGGAGGATGAGGGGGTGAGAGAGAGAGGGTGAGAGAGGGGTGTTGAGATAGAGATGGGGTTTGAGAGAGCGAGAGAGAGCGGCTGAGAGAGAGAGAGAGGAGGATGAGGATGGTGAGAGAGAGAGAGGGTGAGACAGGGGTTTAGAGAAAGAGGGGGTTTGAGAGAGCGAGAGAGCGCGGGTGACAGAGAGAGAGGAGGATGAGAGCGGTGAGAGAGAGAGGGTGAGAGAGAGGGGTTTTAGAGAGAGGGTATTGAGAGAGCGAGGGAGAGCGGGGTGAGAGAGAGAGGAGGATGAGGGGGTGAGAGAGAGAGGGTGAGAGGGGTGGTTGAGATAGAGAGGGGGTTTGAGAGAGCGAGAGAGAGCGGATGAGAGAGAGAGAGGTGGATGAAGGGGGTGAGAGAGAGTGTGAGAGAAGGTGTTTGAGAGAGCAAGAGTCAGCGGGTGACAGAGAGTGAGGAGGATGAGGGGGGTGAGAGAGAGAGGGTGAGAGAGAGGGGTTTTAGAGAGAGAGGATTTGAGAGAGCGAGAGAGAGCGGGTGAGAGAGAGAGAGGAGGATGAGGGGGTGAGAGAGAGAGGGTGAGAGAGGGGTGTTGAGATAGATATGGGGTTTGAGAGAGCGAGAGAGAGCGAGTGAGAGAGAGAGAGGAGGATGAGGATGGTGAGAGAGAGAGAGGGTGAGAGAGGGGTTTAGAGAAAGAGGGGGTTTGAGAGAGCGAGAGAGCACAGGTGACAGAGAGAGAGGAGGAGGGGTTTGAGAGAGAGAGGCTGAGAGAGAGGGGTTTTAGAGAGAGAGGGGTTTGAGAGAGCGAGAGAGAGCGGGTGAGAGAGAGAGAGGAGGATGAGGGGGTGAGAGATAGATGGTGAGAGAGAGGGGTTGAGAGAGAGGGGGTTTGAGAGAGCGAGAGAGAGCAGGTGAGAGAGAGAGAGAGGAGGATGAGTGGGGTGAGAGAGGGAGGGTGAGAGCGAGGGGTTATAGAGCGAGACGGGGTCAGAGAGAGCGGGTTAGAGAGAGAGAGGAGGATGAGGGGGTGAGAGAGAGAGTGTGAGAGAGAGGGGTTATAGAGAGAGACGGGGTTTGAGAGAGGGAGAGAGAGCGGGTGAGAGAGAGAGGAGGATGAGGGGGTGAGAGAGAGAGGGTGAGAGAGAGGGGTTTTAGAGAGAGAGGGGTTTGAGAGAGCGGGTGAGAGAGAGAGAGGAGGATGAGGGGGGTGAGTGAGAGGGTGAGAGAGAGGGGTTGAGAGAGTGAGGGGGTTTGAGAGAGCGAGAGAGAATGGGTGAGAGAGAGAGAGGAGGAGGAGGTGAGTGAGAGAGAGAGGGTGAGAGAGAGGGGTTTTAGAGAGAGGGGGGGTTTGAGAGAACGAGAGAGAGCGGGTGAGAGAGAGAGAGGAGGATGAGGGGGTGAGAGAGAGAGGGTGAGAGAGGGGTGTTGAGATAGAGAGGGGGTTTGAGAGAGCGAGAGAGAGCGGGTGAGAAAGAGACAGAGGAGGATGAGGATGGTGAGAGAGAGAGAGGGTGAGAGAGGAGTTTAGAGAAAGAGGGGGTTTGAGAGAGCAAGAGAGCGCGGGTGAGAGAGAGAGAGGAGGATGAGTGTGGTGAGAGAGAGAGGGTGAGAGACAGGGGTTTTAGAGA
This sequence comes from Chiloscyllium plagiosum, assembly GCF_037043375.1. NCBI lineage: Eukaryota > Metazoa > Chordata > Chondrichthyes > Orectolobiformes > Hemiscylliidae > Chiloscyllium > Chiloscyllium plagiosum. The sequence goes on along the minus strand of NW_028270186.1, from coordinate 53,444,125 downwards.
GAGAGGGTTTTGAGAGAGCGCGGGAGAGCGGGTGAGAGAGAAAGAGGGGGATGAGGGGGGTGAGAGAGAGAGAGTGAGAGAGGGGTTTTAGCGAAGGAGGGGTTTGAGAGAGCGAGAGAGAGCGGGTGAGAGAGAGAGGGGAGGATGAAGGGGGTGAGAGCGAGTGTGAGAGAAGGTGTTTGAGAGAGCAAGAGAGACCGGGTGAGAGAGAGAGAGGAGGATGAGGGGGGTGAGAGAGAGAGGGCGGGAGAGAGGGGTTTTAGAGAGAGAGGATTTGAGAGAGCGAGAGAGAGCGGGTGAGAGAGACAGAGAAGGATGAGGGGCGTGAGAGAGAGAGGGTGTGAGAGAGGGGTTGAGAGAGAGGGGGGGTTTCAGAGAGCGAGAGAGAGCGGGTGAGAAAGAGAGAGAGGAGGATGAGGATGGTGAGAGAGAGATGGTGAGAGAGGGGTTTAGAGAAAGAGGGTGTTTGAGAGAGCGAGAGAGCGCGGGTGACAGAGAGAGGAGGAGGGGTTTGAGAGAGAGGGGTTTGAGAGAGCGAGAGAGAGCGGGTGAGAGAGAGAGAGAGGAGGATGAGGGGGTGAGAGATAGAGGGTGAGAGAGAGAGGTTGAGAGAGAGAGGGCGTTTGAGAGAGCGAGAGAGCAGGTGAAAGAGAGAGAGCAGAATGAGTGGGGTGAGAGAGAGAGGGTGAGAGCGAGGGCTTATAGAGCGAGACGGGGTTAGAGAGAGCGGGATAGATTTAGAGAGTAGGATGAGTGGGTGAGAGAGACAGGGTGTGAGAGAGAGGGGTTATAGTGAGAGACGGGGTTTGAGAGAGCGAGAGAGAGCGGGTGAGAGAGAGAGGAGGATGAGGGGGTGAGAGAGAGAGGGTGAGAGATAGGGGTTTTAGAGAGAGAGGGGTTTGAGAGAGCGGGTGAGAGAGAGAGAGAAGGATGAGGGGGGTGAGAGAGAGGGTGAGAGAGAGGGTGTTTTGAGAGAGAGGGGGTTTGAGAAAGCGAGAGTGCGGGCGAGAGAGAGAGAGGAGGAAGAGGGGGTGAGAGAGAACGGGTGAGAGAGAGGGGTTTTAGAGAGAGAGGGGTTTGAGAGAGCGGGTGAGAGAGAGAGAGGAGGATGAGGGGGGTGAGAGAGAGGGTGAGAGAGAGGGGTTGAGAGACAGAGGGGGTTTGAGAGAGCGAGAGAGAGTGGGTAAGAGAGAGGGAGAGAGGAGGATGAGGGGGTTGATAAATAGAGGGTGAGCGAGAGGGGTTGAGTGAGAGGGCGTTTGAGAGAGAGCGCGTGAGAGAGAGAGGAGGATGAGGGGGGTGAGAGAGAGAGAGTGAGAGAGGGGTTTTAGAGAAGGAGGAGTTTGAGAGAGCGAGAGAGAGCGGGTGAGAGAGAGAGAGAGGAGGATGAGGGGGTGAGAGAGAGAGGGTGAGAGAGAGGGGTTTTAGAGAGAGAGGGGTTTGAGAGAGCGGGTGAGAGAGAGAGGAGGATGAGGGGGGTGAGAGAGAGGGTGAGAGAGAGGGGTTGCGAGAGAGGGGGGGTTTGAGAGAGCGAGAGAGAGCGGGTAAGAGAGAGAGAGAGAGAGGTGGATGAGGGGAGTGAGAAATAGAGGGTGAGCGAGAGGGGTTGAGTGAGAGGGCGTTTGAGAGAGCATGAGAGAGCGCGTGAGAGAGAGAGGAGGATGAGGGGGGTGAGAGAGAGAGTGAGAGAGGGGTTTTAGAGAAGGAGGAGTTTGAGAGAGCGAGAGAGAGCGGGTGAGAGAGAGAGGAGGATGAAGGGGGTGAGAGAGAGTGTGAGAGAAGGTGTTTGAGAGAGCAAGAGAGAGCGGGTGAGAGAGCGAGAGGAGGATGAGGGGATGAGAGAGAGAGGGTGAGAGAGAGGGGTTATAGAGAGAGACGGGGTTTGAGAGAGCGAGAGAGAGCGGGTGAGCGAGAGAGAGAAGGATGAGGGGGGTGAGACAGTGGGTGAGAGAGAGGGGGCTGAGATCGAGAGGGGGTTTGAGAGAGCGAGAGAGAATTGGTGAGAGAGAGAGAGGAGGAGGGGAGTGAGAGAGAGAGGGTGAGAGAGAGGGGTTTTAGTGAGAGAGGGGGTTTGAAAGAACGAGAGAGAGCGGGTGAGAGAGAGAGAGGAGGATGAGGGTGGTGAGGGAGAGAGGGTAAGAGAGAGGGGCTTTAGAGAGAGAGGGTTTTGAGAGAGCGAGGGAGAGCGTGTGAGAGAGAGAGAGGAGGATGAGGGGGGTGAGAGAGAGAGAGTGAGAGAGGGGTTTTAGAGAAGGAGGGGTTTGAGAGAGCGAGAGAGAGCTGGTGAGAGAGAGAGAGGAGGATGAAGGGGGTGAGAGAGAGTGTGAGAGAAGGTGTTTGTGAGAGCAAGAGTCAGCGGGTGAGAGAGAGAGAGGAGGATGAGGGGGTGAGAGAGAGAGAGTGAGAGAGAGGGGTTTTAGAGAGAGAGGATTTGAGAGAGCGTGAGAGAGCGGGTGAGAGAGAGAGGAGGATGAGGGGGTGAGAGAGAGAGGGTGAGAGAGGGGTGTTGAGATAGAGAGTGGGTTTGAGAGAGCGAGAGAGAGCGGGTGAGAGAGAGAGAGAGGAGGATGAGGATGGAGAGAGAGAGAGGGTGAGAGAGGGGTTTAGAGAAAGAGGGGGTTTGAGAGAGCGAGAGAGCGCGGCTGAGAGAGAGAGAGGAGGATGAGGGTGGTGAGAGAGAGAGGGTGATAGACAGGGGTTTTAGAGAGAGAGGGTTTTGAGAGAGCGAGGGAGAGCGGGTGAGAGAGAAAGAGGGGGATGAGGGGGGAGACAGAGAGAGAGTGAGAGAGGGGTTTTAGAGAAGGAGGGGTTTGAGAGAGCGAGAGAGAGCGGGTGAGAGTGAGAGGGG